>NW_027040858.1:2602500-2855000 GCF_037179485.1 Ochlerotatus camptorhynchus | reverse complement strand
CGCTGCATCGAGGGGTGTTGTCGTCACAAAAGCAGTTAACTCCAAGAGTGAAAAATAACTTTCGAGCATTTCAGTTAGATTACTCAAAGTCTAAAGGGCCAATGAGATTAGATATTAAAATTTCTGACAAACCTGGACCCTACCTATCGATCCATCAACTCATGAACCGGGGACCAACGGCTTTACTTCCCTTAGGCTTAGGCTTAGGCTTAGGCGTGATCAGAGATGTTATTGCTCAGAACATCCCGGCGGCGCTGACTGGGATTGAAAGCAGGCCTGCTGGGGTGAGAGGTAATCACGCTTACCACTGCACCACCGGCGCCGCTAGTTTACATTCCATGTTTAGTGTTCAAGATGGCGATGAATGAAAAACACGTGCGCGAGCGGATTTTGCACGGACGTAATGCAAATCCTGTCTTGTCAATACGGGAACTTCCACATCTTAAATCCACTGTTCACGGTGTGCTCAAATCATTTTCGGAACGTTTGACGGTTGAGAGCCGCAGAAAGCCAGTTTGCCTTGAACTGCTGCTCGCCCTTAGCAGTTTTTTTGGTCTTCTTTAGGTTCCGCTTGACAATAGCCCAGTATTTCTCAATTGGGCGGAGCTCTGGCGTGTTGGGAGGGTTCTTGTCCTTGGGAACCACCTGCACGTTGTTGGCGGCGTACCACTTCATGGCCTTTTTACCGTAATGGCAAGATGCCAAATCCGGCCAAAACAGTACGGAACAACCGTGTTTCTTCAGGAAAGGCAGCAGACGTTTATTCAAACACTCTTTCACGTAAATTTCTTGGTTGACAGTCCCGGAAGCTATGAAAATGCTGCTTTTCAAGCCACAGGTACAGATGGCTTGCCAAACCAGATATTTCTTTGCGAACTTTGACAGTTTCATGTGCTTGAAAACATCTGCTACCTTTCCCCTTCCTTTTGCCGTATAAAACTCCTGTCCCGGAAGCTGCTTGTAGTCGGCTTTGACGTAGGTTTCGTCGTCCATTACCACGCAGTCAAACTTCGTCAGCATCGTCGTGTACAGCCTCCGGGATCGCGCTTTGGCCGTCGTATTTTGTTTATCATCGCGATTTGGAGTCACTACCTTCTTGTAAGTCGATAGTCCGGCTCGTTTTTTGGCTCGATGCACGGTTGTAGACGATACACCCAGCTTATTTGCGGCATCTCGGAGAGAGAGGTTAGGGTTTCGCTTGAAACTACCGGCAACTCTCTTTGTCGTCTCAGCGGCTTCCGGTTTTCGATTTCCCCCCGATCCAGACTTCCTGGCTGTCGACAAACGTTCCCCAAACACTTTAATTACATTTGTAACGGTTGATTTGGCAACTTTTAGCGATTTTGCCAACTTTGCGTGCGAGTAGCTCGGATTTTCGAGATGCGCGAGCAAAATTTTGATACGCTGCTCTTCTTGCTTGGACGGCATTTTGACAACTGAAGAGTGAATTCCAAAATCAAAATAGGAGCAACATTCTACACACACACCTTCAAAATGAGGGGTGTTCAGGTTTTTTAAATGCAAAATTGAAAGAAATACGTCAAGTTGATATTGACCAAATTTTGACCGTATCACCCTTTAAAATAGGAATGTCACCTGGTTTTGTCCAAAAATCAAAACAGCGTTTGGGGCTGAAGTTGTATAAAGTAGAAACAGTTCCAAATCGCAACGACAAACAGAATTTGACTGCAAAATCACGGGCTCGACATTTGTACTGAGAATATTTGACGAAGTTTTCATGCGTTGTTATGGACGATGAAACTTATGTCCTAGAGGATTTCAAGCAGCTTCCAGGACTGGCTTTATATTCTGCTATGGCTAAAAATGCTACAGCTGAGTATTTAAGGACGAAGAAGGCATCGAAATTTCCCGAAAAATACCTTATTTGGCAAGTAATTTGGACGTGTGGCCGAAAGAGTAATTCTTTCGGCACTACAAGCACAAGCAACAAGGAGATTTATCAGAAAGAGTGCCTGCAGAAGCGATTGCTACCCTTCATCAAAAGCCACAAAGAAAACCCTTTGTTCTGGCCCGATTTGGAGTGGTACGAAGCAAATCAAGTGAATGTTGTACCAAAAACCGCTAATCCGCCAAATTGTCCAGAGTTACGTCCAATCGAGAGATATTAGAGGCTCTTTGTAGACGTCATCCTGATTCCTAAAATACCCATATTGAAGGGTTTTTGACAGTATTTCCCATCTAGATTGATTGATGAGCGTATAAGTAGAATCATTGTATACCTTATTGCGTTGTTTTGCCTTTTAATTCTTCTATTATTGTTTCATTTCCACTTTCACTAATTCACTATTCACTTTCACTATCACTTAAAAAAACTATAAAAGCTACGTATTTCGATTACTACTTGAAAACTTCTTCAGTTGACTAGGCACTCAAGAAGTGTGCAACTAGTAAACGAAATACGTATCTGTTATAGTTTTTTTTTAAGTGATAGTGAAAGTGAATAGTGAATTAGTGAAAGTGACAACAGTAGTAGAATTAAATGAAAAAAAAACGCAATAATGTATATGTATTTCCCAGTTTTTCTTCAACCGGATGCATTGACATTGATTTCCAGTCTCTAGACGTCACCCCAATTCCGAAAATACCAAAGGGTAATTGACTGTGTTTTCCAGTTTTTCTTCAACCGGAAGCCGCCATCTTGAATTTCAAGATGGCGTTGGGACATCGATTTCCGGTCTCTAGACGTCATCCTGATTCTGAAAATACTGAAAATATTGAAGGGTATTTGACAGTATTTTCCAGTTTAATATAACCGGAAGTCAACATATTGTACTTCAAGATGGCGAAGGACAAGATTTTAAGATGGCGTTGGACATCGATTTCTAGTCTCTAGACGTTATCGCGATTCCTAATATAACCATATTGAAGGGCAGTGATGGCATAACCATTATCAAATTGATATTTTTCCGCTCTCAAAATATGATGCATGATATTGATTTTACAAGCTCCTTCGATATTGCGAGACTATTCACAACGTGTAAAGTTGAAGCTGAGAGTTGAATCGGCGCAGAAATGATTCCATTGCACCTCGTTTTCTAAGAAAGAGAGCGTATAATAATGCTATCCCCTTTTTCGCTTCATCGATGGCAGCACGAAGCGACTGCTGCCAACCGTTATGGAAGTTTCGGTTGCGTTTGAGTGTGAAGCAAAAATATTGAAACTCAATCGCATAACAGTTTGGTGAGATTTACAGTTTTGTTAGCTTGATATTCCGATCTGCGATGTCACAGCTTGCAATATCAACAGCAGTTTTCTGCTTGTTGATTTTTGTCTACGAAAATCAAGCGTGATCTTTTCCTTTGGTTAGATTTAATTTTTTGATATTTTTCCAACGCTGTTGAAAGGTTAGGGACTGTATTTTACAGTTTTGCTGGAAGCCGCCATATTGGATTTAAAGATTTTTTTTCCTCTGTTCGGGACCTAACACTTAGTTTAGTGCATGTCGTATTAGGGGACTTAGTTTAGTGCATGTCGTATTACTCCATCACTATTGAGAAATGATGAAGTATTATTCGATTTTTTTTACAGTTGCCACTCTTGCATTTATCGCAAGGATCCGACTCTAATTGAAAGGTCCCGCTATTTATACCCTTCGGAGTGTTGAAACACCCTCCAAAGGCGCGCCCCTTTGTCAGTCAAAATTGGATTCCTTAGCCACAAAATTAAGGTATGACACCGATAATGACCATGCATCAGAACCCTAGTCTTAACCACTTCAAACTAGGGAACAACGAATAGAAGATTAGAAATCACATACATAGATGAAGACAACTGACTCATTGTTTTTCCTTGTTTCAAGATCATCCTCGGTAGACAAAGCCGAGTCTTGTCACTATCAACAAGGCATAAAAAGTAACAAGGACTAATATGTGTTCCTTGGATTACTGAGAAATCATGTTCCCCTAGTTTGAAGTAGTCAGGACTAGGAATCGGTGGTAGATCTTACATCCCGTAACGTACCACGAAAAGGTGGTCTACCCACATTACGGGGCTGGATTTAAAGATGGTGTCGGACATCGATATCCAGTCTCTATACGACATCCCGATTTCGAAAATACCCATATTGAAGGGTATTTGACTGTATTTTCAAGTTTTTCTTTAACCGGTAGCCGCCATCTTGAATTTCAAGATGGCGTTGGACACCGATCTCCTGTCTCTAGACGTCATCCTATCCCGTATTGAAGGGTATTTGACAGAATTTCAAAGATTTCTATAACCGGAAGCCGCCGTATTATATTCCAAGATGGCGTCTAGACGTTCCCACGATTTCAAAAATACCAATTTGAGGTGTATTTTTCAGACTTCAAAATGATTTCTCATTCTTTCGCTACCAATAATGTAGTTGACTAAAATAAACTTTATAAAAAAAATATGTGACGATTGTTTATGAATAACTGTTGTGCTTTGTACAAAACCAAAATTCTAGCACACACCAATTGTCGGTTTTGATTTAGAACACCGGGTGTGTGTATTCACAATCTAACTCCTACTGACTGCCAGTGGCATTATGGATAGAATCGTTCTGCAACCATCTTTTATATCAGCTTAAATCCGAGAGTAAGAAGGTGACAGCTCTATCGCAACTCCAAAAGCCCATTTCAAGAACGCAAGCATTCCGAAGCTATTTTCGTATACGATAAGCCCCGCTCCAATACATTTCAATGGGAGAATCATTAAGAATGTGCTGGAACTTTTAATCAAGCTGTATGCTTGATTGACCCGTATTTAATGAGTTGGAAATGCTTGTAGTATCACTAGTACTAGTGCTCGGAAATTAAGTATGGAAATATTATAAAGGACAAAATGGAACGAACCATCAAATCTGTCCAAGTGAACCCAACAAGCTGGTCTGATGTGTTATTGGCGTCTTGCAGTGAAACTTTTCCAAGCTTTCGCCACCTACATTTCGAAGTGAGAACTACTAAAAGGAGGATAGTTTCCAAATTTTCCAAGTAAAACATACGCTTTTTGGGGCAAATCGGTCCATAAAGAAAAACTAATAATTTCCCGTGGAAACTTTTGCTTGAATCGTGTAAGAAAACGTGTTTGAAAACTATTTGTTATTATTTCGGTATGGATCGGAGATGTTTTCATGGCAAATTATGCATAACAAGTTTGCACCCACAGGGAGAGGTTACCTCCTGCGCAACTGCATTCTTCAGAAAATGGTAAATATGTGCGATTTTTACTAAGATGAAAGTGGAAATTAAGTGAATTTACTTAGGAAAGGTTGTATCATGCTGGTATTAATAGAAAATTGTTTGTATAAGACGCGATATTCAATAAATGTTCATTTTGGCCTTTTTTAAGCAGACATATTGATACTCACAATTTTCGACGGAAAACGCACCGGAATTTGATTTACTCAACACGCACCATACTATAAAATGGTGCTAGATGGTCTTCAAAGTGATAACAAGATGACAAATCATCTTTATTTTGAGTAATTGAGCAATTTACTTCTGTTTACCATCACATTTACGATGCAGCATTGATGGAGCCGTGAAATGAAATGAATATATCTTATCAAAGTTCACCTGGAAAAGTCAAAGATGCACATCAGTCTGATCGTAAAAACGTTTTCTTCTTCAATTCGAATGTTATATTGGAAGGATTTTACGCAGGCTTGATGGAAATTATGATTTAATGCTAATTTTCACGAATTTGATATGCAGTCTGTCAACATTATCATCATCATGCAGTGGCGACATCTGCGTTGAGCTTTTGCGGCAATCTTCCAATAGGGAAAGTCGCAATTGTAGACCGCTTCACGCGGTAATCTGGTTTGAGCACGGAATGTCCCGAATGTAGTCTTGAAACACATCTTGGCCGTCCGACACAATCCGCACACTGTGGAACTCGAATCAAGAAATTCAAGTATTCGTTCGTAACCAATATCACTTTACTGTTTAAAAAAATCCGGAACAACGCAAAATCCAAAAAAATTACGTGAGGAAAATTTTTCGTTTCCATCTACAAGGCTTGTACAAGGTAGTACAAGGTAGTACAAGCACAGCACTCTTCGATAGGTTTTGATTTAGAAAACCGGGTACACTAAGACTTAACCGAATCAGGGTACACGCTTGCATAAACACAGGAGTATTTTTCTAACTCGAACCAGCACACGGTGCGCAACGGTTGGTACAGTTGCCCATCACTTATCAAAAGTATCTGTGTATATTCTTCTCGAAATGCCATCGGAAATTTCCTCGGAATTCCGATAAAAATCCTCTCAGGGTTTTTTTTTTGAAATTGCGCTCTTCTTTGGCATTCTTTTCAAAAATCCTTTGGAGCTCTCTCTTGGAGGTGTCACTGCTCAAAAGTATCTTAAATCTTCTAGAGATGCTCTTGTAATTTTCTTCGGAATTCATTTTAAAGTCTTTTGTAATTTTTTGATATTCTACTCTCAAAATTCGATCCCTTTGGTAATCTTTTTCAAAATTCCCTTGGAATTCTCTTTAGAATTCACTTGAAATTATTTTTAGAATTACCTTGGAATTTTCCCTAGAATTATTTAGGATCTATCCTACAGTATTCAAAACCCTCAGGATTTCTTTGGAACTATCATCAGAATTCCCTAAAAATTATTCTCATAATTTATTTAAAATGTTGACTTGAAATGGACCAGGAATCCTTTTCACAATCCATAGTTTTCCTCAGAATAACCAAAAAAAGTCAACTCCAAACTCTCCTTAAATCTCACCTGGAGCTCTTCTCACAATTACATTGGAACTCTTCCTAAAATTGACTTGGAGTTATAGTCAAAACCCTCTTAAAGTTCTTTCCAAATCTCCTTTGGAATTTTTCGCTGACATACTTTGGTGTTACCCCTGGAGTTTATTCTAAACATTTAAAAAAAATCTATTGTAATTTTCATAAATATTCTCAAAACAGCTCTTCAAAATGCCTGTATTCCGAAAATCTAATCCAGTATGAGGGCCTCCAAGGTCTAGAATGTAAATATTTTGATTTACATTTTTACCAAGTTGTCATCGAAATTGACGGACTTTTCCCAATGATCTGGTATTCCCAGATTTTTTTTCGGGTTTCCCCAATTTCCATGTTTCCTGATCGGCCTGAATTTGTATGAGTAATAGCAGTTTCACGTCAAATGACGAATCGAAAAAAAAACTCCGATTTGCATGAAACTTTACACAATAACTGCGCGTTATGGGCAATCATTCACGTTTAAAAAAAAATCGACCATTTTGGATCATGCAATTTTTTTTCAAAATGGTGTTTTTGTAATTTTTTAATAAATTGTAGCTCGTAGATTTAGAGAAAAACAATGTTTTTCTGGGAAAAATACATACACAAATGTTTTAGTAATTTAAATTAGGTTTGAAAAAAAAATAGGTTCATAAAAATACAAACTTTTGAAATGTTAAAAACCATGGGCGCTTGAAAATTTACTAAAATCGTGGAATACAAACTTTTTGTATAGTGTATTTTTTTTTTCACAGAAAATGATTTAAAATGTCTCAAACATTGTTTCTTCAGTACATGACAAATTGATAAAACAATAAGTTTAAAAATTTGACCAAAAGTTTTTGTTCTACGAGTTTTGTCAATTTTGAAATGTCCATAATTTAAAAAAATTCAAAAGTGTGGATTTTTCATGATTTAAAAAATTTTAAAAATCGTGCATGGACAGTTTGAGATGTTTAGGTTTATTATATATTTTAAATTTTTATTTTAAATTACTAAAAGAAGTTTTGGTATATTTTTCCCAGAAAAAAAATAAACTTTTGTCTAAGACCTCATTTCGATCAGAAGTGTTGTTTCAGTGCTACAAGTTTTTGAAAATTTCAAAGACGCCATTTTAATTTTTTTGAAAGATCCAAAATGGCCGAAATTTATCAAAAATTTAAATCATTTCTCATAACAAACAATGGTAAAAAGTACAAAGTCGAGTTTTCCGATTCGTCATTTGTATTGGACTGCTTCACGTCTCATATTACGTGATATAGGAAATTTATCCATGCCTCAGGAGATAAAAGTTTTTTTTTTAATTTTTTGGGTAATATTTTGTTTTTTGAGTTTCAAACATTTTTTTTTTGATTTTTTACCCAAAACTACTTATAATATTTTGAAGTGCACATTTTTCTTGAAGAGTTATATATTTTTGCTACAACTTTGTGTCAGATGTCATTTCGATTGGATTTGACTTTTTTGAGTTGTGATCAGATGAAAAATATCAAAACGCAATTTTTAATGTTATTGCGCGATTCAAAATGGTGGGATTTCAACTAACACACAATAAATGGATCCCAAGTCATCACTTCTCTTTAAGTATCAGTAGACAACGTAACTTACCCGCCTTACGTTTCATCTGCCTGTTTGACCGATGCAAATCGGCCGACACTTTTATCAGTTGATTTGATTTCTTCACTTCGAAAAAAAAAGTGCATAATAATAGCTTATAAAGCTCCATTACCATCAACATTCGCTGGTGGGACGATTTTCGGATCAAAAAAATGCTTATTGTTTATCATAATGAACCCAATTTTCCTACATTTCCGATGCAGTGTGCGCGCTGCAGCACATGTTGCTGAATTCATGGGTGAATGTCGGAAACTCGGAGAACGTTTGAAACGAGAGAAAGAGCACATGAATGAATTAATTTCACTCCCGGCCGATGATTCTCCCGATGCAGTTCGCATTCCAAGAGAGCTATCGTGATAACAATAAATTATTCTCTCTATCTCTGCCGTCCGATTCATTCGATGCATGCAATCTTGCGCGGAATCGAGAGTTAATCGCGCGCGAGAGAGAGAGAGATTCATTCATTCGTTCAGATACGCGGAAGAGGGGGCTCTTCGCTGGGTGCTAGCTTGGCGCTGCAGTAGAGCGCTCTAAACGCTTTCAAAGTCCCGCAAACGGCAAACCCGTTTGAACTGTCTATGCGAACGGTTGTGTTTTGGGTAGAAGCGCGTTCGGACTTTTCGGACCGTATTTATTAGATCGCGAAGTTCCCGTTGCCGTGGCGACCGCAGTGTGGAAAACATTTAGCGCTGGAGGACACACAACGAAGTGAAGAAAACGGGTGTCGCGTTCAGTGTGCTGTCGTTGTCTGTGGTGGAACTTGAACTCATACCACTCTAGCGGGATTCGCGTGTTGACAAGTGTCTCCAAAGTGGTGGATTAGTGGTGTGAGTCTGAGCGGAGACTTGGATCGCAGTGAATAAACAGATATCAACCAGGTAGATCTGCCTAAACTGGAGCTGTGCTACCTGTGTGTTTGCGTGAGTGGCAGAGAAGCGAAAAAGGTTGAACCTAAACGGTGTGTGTGTGTGCGGGCAGTGTTTTGATGAAGTGTTGTGGAGCCTGATTTTCGGGCGTAGGAAATTGTGCAATTGTGACACATAAACCGAAAGGTCTGTACTGCTGATCGGACAGGGAAATCCCTTAACTAGTTGATCAACACGATCCAAGGAACCTTGTGGTACCGAACTACCACAACATTATACAACGACCACTTCGATGAGGAAGTGAAACTTGCTGACCTAGTGCAGTGCAGTTTGTCGTCGACGGCCTACTGATCGCTTTCAGGACATTTTTGGTGATCGTCTTGATAAGCGACGAACCCGAGATCAGTTGTGTGCAAACAAACTACCCGTTGCAGTTGACGAGGGAGCATTGTACCGTGGAAGTTCTGTGCGGATGTCGTGTGAACTTACGTAAAAATTGACGAACCGAGTTGGAGTGGAAATGCAAAACAGTGTGTGACCGAAATATAAAATATTTTCGCGATTAATCATTACAATAGTGCGGTCATCGTCGTCGTCGTTGTTGTTGTTTGGTCGTACTATACTCATTCAGACGAAACTTCCATACGCAACTCATAAATTTGCTCGGTTTGGTGGAGTGAAGGAATTTTGAAATTGAGTCCGTCGTCGACGAGGGAAGAAACAGAGAAGCCCAAAAGTGAAGGCGCTTCTTTATAGTGGCAACAACAACACATCCAACAGAATAGCTACATACACGTAGAAGGTGCTGCTGGTCGTGTTTTCCGTGTCCATCAGTGTAGAAGCAGTGTGTGGTTTTTTTCGGCAGACTAGACTTTGTTGTTTTGCGTGGAGTAGCTGCTACTAGAGGAGAACTTTCGGTTGAACTTTACGCTATTTTAAGGTGAGTACGCGGAAGTCGAGATTTGTTGCGGTTTCTCTTTTGTTGTTGGGTCATTATGGTTCGCGGTATGGACGGAGAACGGTTCGAAAGACGTGTAGAATTGGAAACGGCCAAAAATTTGCTCATGACTTAGTGTGGGACTGCTTTGAGAGGGAGTAACAACAATTATTGAGCTGAGTCGTTGAATGGATCATATTTGTACAACGTGATTGACGTTAGCACAAAGAACTGCGAACGGGTGGACGATGCATGAAAATTGCACCAGTCACGTCCCTAAGTTGATTCTGGAAGATAGGGGAATTGGTGCGGGGAAATCGTTTCTTGAAAACAGTGAGAGAAACGGTAATTTTACTGTTTTGAAAAATATATAAATTTTGCATATTATGAAATCGAAGTAATCCAAATAAATTGGGGTTCTTCTTCTTTTCCTTTATTATAGAGACTTTCAGCCCTTAGTTGGTTCGTCTCTTTGAAAGGGAGGGATAGTGATTATTCACGTAAAATTTGAGCTCGAAGCAACACCTAAGAAATCAATACTTGGGGAACATGCATTAAATGATGTAGCATTTGGGTGGGAGGTTGGTGGTTTTTCAGAACTTGAGAACGACCGGATCTGGAATTTTAGTTCAAAGCAAAATTGATTCACGTATTGGCACAAAGCCCATGGAATCACCAGAAAAACCCGGACGACTCGAGTTTAAAAAAAAAATATCAGGAAAATCAACAGCAGTTCATTTTCAAATAATCTCAGTTTTTAAAATGTAGCAAATCAAGACTCTTTGTTTATATCTAGGCCATATTTCAGTTTTTGTTCAATCAAACTTGTTGTAAGATAGATGTTTTAAGGCCATGGATTTTTATTTTAGTAATACGTCGAATATTCTCCTTTGTACTCGGCCGACATTTTTTGTCTGAAATCTACTTTCACACAAACATTTTAACTGCTTTTTGGCAATTTGCTCTGTACAAAAAGACCAAATACTTACAATATTCGGTGGTCCAGAATGGCAATTTAGCAAGTAGTCCTGGAACTTTTGCATTAATATTTAGGCGTTTGGTGTCGTTGGTGAAGTTTTTGTGCTTGAAAAGTTCCTTAATTTGGATATTGTGGTCTTCAAACTAATTGACATTGAAAGAATATCTTTTAATTTTTGAAAATAAGGAGCTGCGTTAATTCCAAGCAACTTTGTGACACAAACATTTTTTTCTATTTCTTAACGTTTTCAAGTTTAGTTTTAAATTTTTCGTGAATGTCGTCTTTATAAATTATAGGAACTTTTCAAAATACACGTGTTTGCAGAATAAAGCAATACTAAATCTCTTGAATGCACCCTTTTCAAATGTTAATTACTCGGCACGGTGTAAATCCTCACAAAAATTTCAAGTTAGCGAACTTGAAACTACATTTTATGAAAAAGAAATAGAGATATGTTATTTCTTAAACTCGTTTAAATCACCTGTTGACATTTTTTTATATAATAAGTATAGTTGTTTCTTCGTCAAACTTGCTTGGAATTAACTCAGCTTCAAACTTGCTGAAGATTGTATGTCTTATTTTCAAAAGTATGGAAGTTAATTTTTTAATATCAATACCCTATTGTTTACAACTGCAAGGGAAGGGACTTTTTTCACCGAAATCACCAAACGCCTAATTAAAGAAAAATATTTTCAGAATATTATTCAAGACTTCATTGAGCCTGTAGAACTTCAAGATATGAACTCCAGAATGGTCTGGAAAACATTAAATATCTTATTGATATAAAAAATGCTTTATTGAGCTTCATGGCCTCATACAAATTTTCAGTACATCGGTCAAGACATCATTGCGTCTGTGGAACTTCGTTCAGAATGGTTTGGAAAGCATTAAATGTCTTATTGATACCACTCGATGATGTGCGTGTTGTCAAGAGACCCTGTTGAGCTTCATGGACTCATACACATTTTCTGAACATTGTTCAAAACACTCAAGAACTTAAAGATCTTAGCTCCAGAAAAGTTTGGACACCATTGAATATCTTATCTATCTGAACACCATTGAATATCTCACCATTGAATCCATGGAGCTCAAGAGAGCCTAAGATATTCAATGGTCTCCAAACTATTCTGGAGCTAATATCTTGAAGTTCTACAGACTCAATGAATGTTTTGGACAATTTTCAGAAATTTTTTATATTGTTCAAAATCTGCATTGAGTCTGACTTCAAGATCGCAATGGGCATGTTGTCAGGTGACTCTCTTGTGCTTCATGGATTCATAAAGATTTTCAGGATATTGTTCAAGACTTCATTGAGCCTGTGGAACTTCACGATCGTTGCTCCAGAATGATTTGGAGAGTATTAAATATCTTATTGCTACCATTCTATGGTTCGATTGCACTATGGTCCAGAAACCGTATGTAGGCAGAATAAATTATTTCTCGATGAACATTTCAAATGATCCTATCTGCTTTGATCGATTTTGTTCATCGACTTTCCTTTTTCATAACCACTGCTATGCAAACAGATTTCGCGATAATTCTACCACATAGTTTGATAAAGGAGGTTCTTATCTAGCGTCCAAAACGTCAAATACAACAGGGAAAAGGTTATGCAGCTGAGTTATTGACAAAAGAGAAAGTCGATGAAGAGAATCGTTCAATGTAAATAGGACCTTTTGAAATGTTAACCTAGATTTGTGCCTAAATCATTAAACCCGTTCAGTCCCATTTTTTTCTAAAGCATATTTTAAGGAAATGCTAACGCTTTTTGATAGAATACGGTTATTTAAGTACAAATTCTTAAACATAATCGGGAAGATTTGTTTTTTGGGATGTTCTAGGACGTCCAAATTATTCTGGAGTCAGATCAACCATCACTTATACAAGGCCTTTAGTAACGAAACATCTCCAAACAAGTTCATATAGATTATGCACATCATTTACGTTTTAATTCCATTATATAAGATGTTCTAAATTCTCCAAATTGTCCTGGAGATCGGTTATTTGATCTACTGAATCAACCAAGGCCTGCACGGCGTCCTCAATTTCAACCCCTGTTCAAACATGTTCATAGAGTTTTTGCGCTTCACTTATAATCTATTTTGAGGCTTATACGATGTTCAAGGCTCTCCAAATTATGCTGGAGCTCAGATCGAATGATCTACCAGATCAACAATCAGGCCCTTGGTAACGAAACATCTTCAAATAGGTTCACAGAGATTATGAACTACATTAACGTTTAAATTTCATGTGTATAAGATGTTCTCGGTTCTCCAAATTGTCCTGGAGTTCTGACTATTAGATATACTGGATCAACCAAGGCCTGCACGACATCCTCTGTGACTACACCTACTCAAACATAGTCATAGAGTTTTTGCGCATAACTTATAATCTATTTTAAGTTATATAAGATGCTCAAAGTTCTCCAAATTATGCTGGAGTTCAGATCAAATGATCTACCAGATCAACAATGAGGCCCGTAGTTACGAAAAAAACTCCAAACAGGTTCATAGAGATTATGCTCATAATTTACGTTTCAATTCCATGCGTATACGATGTTCTAAGTTCTCCAAATTGTCCTGGAGTTCTGACTCTTTGATATACTGGATCAACCAAGACCTGCACGACATCCTGTCTATTACTATAGATTGTATGCAATTAATCATAGAGCGTGGTCATATATGACTACGTGAGCTTGAAAGGGTTAAGGTACATAGTACCTTAGAGCAGCGGTTCTCAAACTTTTGTCGATCGCGTTCGTAATTTTAGGATATTCCATTAGCACACGACCCACCAATATTGAACACTGATGTCATAAAATCAAAATTACCTTAAAACCCAAAAATAGCTTTAAAACACCAAAGAAACTGCACGATTGCCTGAAACCCAAAACCAGCCTCAGAAAAGGCCAAACAAGATGAAACCGGCTTCATTGATTAGTGGCTCAAATAAATCATATATCTTATATTTATGCAGTGCATCAATGTTCTATTCAAGAATTAAAAAAAAATAAAATTAAAGAGCAATTTCCTGGATTCGGCATGCCATGCTATTTACGAACGCTATCCACTGCGCCAAAAGTGTGTTGGAATACCATTCGGACAAACACCAATTTAAAATTCATCAAGGTGTTGTGTTCCGCAGTGCTGAGATTTGTCATTGTCATTGACAGACTTTCAAGCGATATTGACAAAATTGTTTTCACATAATCACTGACAGACTTTTTCTTCTTATTGCGTGCTCTCAACTTTGTGTTCTGAAATGCACTTCCCTAGTTATTAATTGAGAGTCTTCGATGCCAATGCATGAATGTGTATATTGTGTGGCAAGCACAATGATACTCTATGCCCAGGGAAGTCAAGAAAATTTCCAACCCGAAAGATTCCCTCGACCGGATCGGGAATCGAACCCGCCGCCTCCGGCTTGGTAATACCGTGCCTTTACTTACCAAGCTATGAGGCTCCTAAAGACAGACTTGATCCCCAAAAAAAATCTTTCGCAAAATGTCATTCATTTTTTCGTCAATGACAAAGATTCACCTGGTTACAAAGAGTGTAATTTCGTGCATTCTGTGTCACATAATTGTTATCCACGCAGTTCAGGACGTAGATGCTTGTTCACTTTAACGGCTCCATGTAATTGTGTTGCTCAAGTTCATTAGAAATACAGTTTAAAAAAAACCTACCAAATTTCGTCACTGACAGCATTGTCATTGACAATTGAAATGGTTTGTTTTGACGATGACTGTTAGCTCAAATGAGTGACCAAAGTTGAATTGTCAATATCACCGTGAATTATCGAAATTTTGCAGCACTGGTGTTTCGTATTCAAGTCAGTCAACTGGCACTGATAACTTTAACAGTAGAGGCTGACTGAAAGTAAATTGGTACACCCCTCGCGCGCCGCTAGCACGCCTCTAGTGTTGGGAATCGAAAATATTTGCCAGTGGTTTGTTTACACAGAACAACTGGTGCAAGTTTGATCGAAGTAGTCGATCTTTTTCAGAAATAACGTCAAATGGAACTCGAAAGAAGAAAAAATATTGTGCACAAACATCCGGAGTGGTCCGGTTGCAAGCTGGCTAAAGTGCTGAAGATGCCGAAAACAACAGTTTTCGAGTGCTCAAAACCTACAAGGAAACCCTGAGTGTGGAAAAGAATCAGCAGACCTTCGAAAAAACTGGAACCAGGGACCGTCAGCTGCGCAGTAAGGTGTTGAGGTGCGTTAAAGCCAACCCTGGTCTTTCGATCCGAGATGTGGCCAGAAGGTACAACGCCAATTTTCAAACAGTGCGGAACATCCTTGCCAGGGAAGGATACAAGTTGTACATCCAAACCGGCACATGATGCAGAATTCCGAGGCCAAAAAGACCGTGTTTTGAGGAAACACAAGGGCTGCACTTTGATCGATGACGAAACATACGTCAAACTCGATTTTAAGCAGCTTCCTCGTTAAAAGTTTTACATCGGGACTGAACGTGAGGATGTGCCGGGCAGATTCAAGTTCGTGTTTGCCGACAAGTTTGCGATTTGCATTTGTGACCTGAAAACGGAACCATTCGTCACATCCTCGACGATGACATCCCAAGTTTACATCGAGGAATTCCTGAAAAAGCGTGTATTGCCGTTCATCCGCAAGCATAGGGGCAAAGTCATCTTTTGGTCCGATTTGGTCAGCTGCCACTATTTCAAGGTGGTTCTGGAATGGTATGCAGCCAATAAGATCGATTTTTCCCGGAATTGGCACTGTGCGGGCGCTGATGGGCTCCATCAAGAGGAAGGTTCGAGATTTCGTTAGAACTGGAGAAATGTAACCATCTAATGCTGTAACTATGAAGTTTTTATAAAAGTACTATAAAGCAACTATTAATGAACTTTTTAAACTTATTGAATTATGAATTACAGGTCTTTTTGTGCGAACCAATTTACTTTTAGTTAGCCTTAAAGCGGGACAACAGCTCACTTTAATATATCTCAGATGGCGTAGCGGTTTGTGCTGAGCTCTCACGTCAGAGGAGTGGGTTTAATTCTTCAAACAAATCTAATACTGCTACTAATGCTTATAAATCAATACACGTTTCTTCAAGTTTTATAAAGACCTGACTTTAGAATTAACTTTCATAAAAGTGAAAACTAAATATAAAATTGGTGTAGAGGACAAAAACCTTTTTTAAACTTATTTTCTAAAAGTACCGTTAAATTTCCGCCAGAAGCTGCTTAGAATGCTCTTCAAATATGGTACAGAAACTTTCAAGTTCTTATAACGACTTAAAAATGAGGCTGCCTAGAAATCTATAAACCACCCTCAACCAAGCTGCTTAAGCCTCAAATAAAGGGTGAACACGAAATTATTGCGACACCGAAAATGTCATGCCAATTTTCTTATAATGTTTAGAATCAAACCAAAATTTTAGGGTAGTTTTATACATATATTTACTTCAAAAATCAAAAGAAAAGTTAATCGATGGAGCCTTGAGTGTAAAATTGAACGCATTTTCGCTTGATGCCCTCCATCAAAGTCTTTACAGTGTCATCCGGTACCAGTTTCTCAGTTTTTTTTTCCATTTTCTTAACATGTCCTTCTCGTCTTTGACTGTCTTCTTGCTCTTCCGAAGTTCCCGCTTCATTTTTGCCCAGTACTGCTCCACCGGGCGCAGCTCCGGACAGTTTGGCGGATTCATGTCCTTTGGAACAAAATGGACAGAATTGGCCTCATACCACTCCAGGACACTTTTAGAATAGTGGCATGATGCCAAATCTGGCCAAAAAAGCGGAGCTTCGTCGTGCTGCTGCAAGAACGGCAAAAGGCGCTTCTCGAGGCACTCAGATTTGTAGATCTCGCCATTTACTGTGCCCTTTGTCACGAAAGGCTCACTCCTCAGTTCGCAAGAGCAGATGGCCTGCCAAATGAGATATTTGGAGGTGAACTTCGACATTTTCTTCTTCTTAAATTTGTCGTCCACATCGAACTTGCTCTTGCCGGTGAAAAACTCCAACCCCGGAATTTGCTTAAAATCGGCTTTTATATACGTTTCGTCGTCCATCACACAGCAGCCATATTTTGTCGGCATCTTCTCGTAGAGCTTCCGTGCCTGAGTTTTAGCCGTCGATTGTTGCCGCTCATCGCGGTTTGGGAAGTTCTGTACCTTGTATGTATGTAGTCCAGCTCTCTTCTTTGCATTCTGGACGTAGCTCTGCGACATGCCGATCTTTTTAGCCAAATCACGGCTTGAGACGTTGAGATTTGCTTTAATCATCCGCTTCACCTTTCCCTCCGTCTTTTTGTTCTCCGGTTTCGGTTTTCTTCCAGCTCCTTTGCCGTGGTCCAACGTCAACCGCTCCTGGAACCGCTTCAACACTCTGGAGACGGTTGAATGGTGAATGTTCAACATTTTTCCCAACTGCCGGTGCGACAGGTCAGGAAATTCCAGGTGTTTGGAAAGAATTTGTTCTCTCAACTCGCGTTGGTTCACCTCCATTTTCGTTGAATCGAAAAACACGGCTTCGAGTTTGACAGCATGTACACAATACACATCAATGAGAAAGTGTGCAAAATTTGGTTGAATTTTACCCAATGGTAAAAAAGTTATGCCCTGTTGAATGTGTCGCAATAATTTCGTGTTCGCCCTTTAGCCTTTTATCAGAACTTTTGGTTACTTGGGACGCGTATTCCGTCTACAATGTGCAGACTTCTTCAGTGTATTGTACTAATACTCGACACTCTACACCAGTTAATGTCATCTCGGGAGATCCACATTTAGGACCTTTATTATTTATTATATTCGCAGACGATGTAAAGCTTGTGTTGAACTACCTCAATGTGCAACTGTAATATGCAACATTTTCAGGATGAAATTAATGTCTTCTACAGTTGGTGTGCTAAAAGTCTGCTTGATATTAATGTAGAAAAGTGCAGTATCATATTTAATACCCGAAAACATACCCTACCTGTACTTAAGAAAATCAGTTAGTTGAAAGATGTAGCAAAATTAGGGACTTATAAGTAATTCTTAACTCAAAGTTGATTTTTGCAGATCATTTGAATACTACAATCCACAAAGCATATAATAAGCTAGGATTAACTAAAAAATTTAGTTATCATTTTAAGGACCCATATACCATTGAAATACTTTATGTAGCTTACGTTAGATCAACTCTCGAATATTGTCATATAGAATCAGTTCAAAAACAATTTTTGTTATTCGCTCTTAGGAAACTAGGCTGGACTTCTTGTTCATATCAGTTGGCACAAAATGGACTCCGTTGGCTCGGTACCACCATAGAGGTACCTCTAAGACCAGAAGGTGCCGAAGAAACGTGCTCAACTTTTTGGCTCAGCTCTGGTACTCTCTTCGGTCCCAAGCTAATCGATGCACCCCTCGAAACATAGGAAAATCCACGAACCCCTCTTTTTACCTGTCAAACTTTCATAGCGAATCAAAACAAACATAGTGTAGTACTGGAATTTCGACTAGAATGGGGTACGTTAATCGATTTGCTTGGGACCAATAGGCTAGTCAAGTAGTGAGCCAATTTAAAAACTATAGTTTCGTATTGATTGTTGGTACCACTCCAACACGTTTCGAGCGTAGTGGCAGGATGCTACATCAGGCCAAAACAGAGTTGATTTTTTGTGCTTCCTTATGAATGGCAAGAGACGCCTCTTAAGGCACTCTTCCGTGTAAATCGCACCGTTGATTGTTGCGGAAGTGATGAAGGAGGTGCTTATTTCACCACATCCACAAATCGCCTGCCAGATCAGGAACTTCTTTGAAAATTTCGATAATTTCTTCTTTCGAACAACCTCCGGAACATGGAACTTAGAGTTGGCAACGAAATATTCTTACCCAGGAAGTTGACGAAAGCCGGCCTTGACGTAAGTTTCGTCATCCATACCACGATCAGAGTTGCAAAATCTCACGATTGTCACGAGAGCGTACGTAGCCAAAGGAAAAGACCAAAGCATAATTAAACGAATCTCACCGATGACACTCACCACACCACACTGACTTGTTGAGCTATCTGACAATCCTTCGAAAGAGTGACGTTCATATCTGACATTCGGAACCTAAGTGTCGACTGAGTGACTAGATGATAAGACGTCAAAACTGTGTGTGACACAGACAACGAGTAATGATTGTTGCTGTTTTGATGATCGTGAGCTTCGTTTTTGTATTAACAAATCTGGATAACTTTGAGATTTGTAACAAAACACATCTGTCGTGACCTGACCGAGGTTTCCAGCCTCAGCCATGTCTGAACAAACAGCATCCCTTTAATCAGGTACAACAGCTTCACAAATCAGTGATGCTGCTCCGCTTCCATTACTGCTGCTGCTGATGTTGTTACTGCTGCTGCTTCTGCTGCTGCTGCTTCTGCTCCTGCTACTGCTGCTGCTGCTGATGTCCTTCGCTGCTAAAGTTAGTTACAAGAATGTCGTCAACGAGCTTACATAGCTCATATCTATACCCTCCAAATTTTCTCCTCGTTTATCCAGCACTGCTTGCTTTGCCAGTATTTCCCCTCACATCTGTCATGCTTCACGCTAATTTAGTTGAACTCAAATGGAGTGTATCATTACTTGACTCAACTCTCAAGTTTTTATATATTTATTTTAATATTTTTATTCACACCAACTATATCCACCACAACATCAATCACCGATTTCCCGCAAATAAAATCTCTACCTCGAAAGCATACACCACAATCAGGCAGATGAATGATTCCTATATCATTTCGTATTAATTCCTTGCGAGATCGAGCTTTTATTTGAAATTGGTGATTCGCGTGTTTGGTTACAAAATCAAATACGTCCAAATCCCAAAGTTCTCCAGATTTATCGACACAAAAACGAACAAGGCTTCGAAATTATCCGAATAGGGATAGGGATAATATCCAATGATAGATTGGATAATGGATAATGGATAGGGATAATGTTGATGCATGAGCAGTTCAACACTGCACGACCTGATCAAAGTCTCCCCTGCGATCAAAGACATCCCATTTAACGATAACTTTTTCTAACAACCGTTGAGAAAGCAGAATCCTTCAGGTGATATTAATCAATGAAATATACTTTTTTCTTCAGTTTCTTCGTGGGAAGGCCACAAAAACTGTGCGCTAGAACCGGAAGCTACTATTGGAAAAATAAATGTCACGATTATCATCAATGATAGGTAAACGAATGTCAACAATACTGATTGATAGAAAAATTGCTGCTGTAATGACACTCACTATGAAGAACTAATTGAGTGGAGTGGTGAGTGACCGACTTTCATTGTCAACTGTCAAAAGCAACTGGTACGTTGCTTAAGTTAGCGTCAGATTAGAGAGTGATAAAATAAAAAGGGTGACTATGATCAGTCATTTCGTGACTTCTACAGTGACAGTTTTCAAGACTGATCACGATGCAACACGATTTGGTTAGCAACTTTGGGGCTTGTTGTACCTTGTAAACACAAACCGACTGACACTTTTTAGCGACATCTCGAATTGACATGTTTGGACGGTTCTTGAACTGTTGCACGACTTTCCTGGCCATTTTACTGTCCATTGGACCACTTTTACGACCATTCCCTTTCTTCCTTCGGGAGCTCAGGCGCCTCTTGAAGGTTCTTATCACACGAGCCACAGTTGTATTTGCAATTCCAAGCCTTTTAGCGATCCATGGATGGCCTCTGGATTTTGGATAACTGGAACTACTGTATGAATAAATGAAACTTACACTATGAATAAGATTTACTCAAATTTTCAGGTGTTTTACTAATACGGTTCAATAGTTACAGAAGATTTTCGGTGTGCCATTTCTATCGAATACACCCTTTAGTTCAATGTAAAAGCTATACTTTAGTAAGTGTTATGCTTATTGTAAGACCATTGTTCAGTCTTCCTTCTTACCATAGGCCATTGCTTGAACTTTTCTTCGTACACGATCCATCATCTTTTGACCGAACTTTAGCTCCGGATAATTGGGTGGTTTCATCTCCTTGGGAACCACTGTGACGCCATTTTTGCTGTACAACTATTTGGTGGAATTTGCGTAGTGGCAGCTTACCAAGTCCGGCCAGAATAGACAATCCAGCTCATGCTGCTCCAGAAAAAAACAGTAGTCCCATAGCATGAGCATGAGCCATGTTATTGCTCTGTTATTGCCAGACCAGCTGTAATTACACAGAGAACCAATAGACGATGCTTGGGACTAGCAATCATCCTCAATGTGTAAAAACTGGTGATCTCAAACTAGACAATACCAGAGACGGCCGCGCCCGAACACAGGTCAAGAAAGGAAGGGGTAGGAATGTGTTGACGTGACACTCGCTTTGATGGAAGCCGAGAACACCTCTGCACTTCCACGAGGAATCACTGGGATATTGGGTAATAGGGTTGGGTTTGCAGCAGAGTTCGTTTTGGTAAACGATAAGCTGAATTGATGTCCTACGATCATATAACGCGAAGGAGCTTGGGATTGAACCCACGATCTTCTGCTCAGTAAGCAAAAACGTTTGCCACTAGGCAGATGAGCTCCTTTTTAATCATTCAGATGGTTGCTGTTATTACCATGTAGTCATATTAACAAATAAAACGATTGACGAATCTTGAATGTGGATGGGCTTGAGATTAGACTCATGATGTTCAGCTCAATAAGCAAAAACGGTTGCTCTAAGGCCACCGAGTCCCTCATATCACATTATACCGTTACTCAAGTTGTTTTAACTATTCAAACCCGGCACCGACGACAACGAAATCTTACCATACATTTTTAATATGAAAGGACCTGGAACCGCGTTTTTCTGATCGGTAAGCAAGCCACTGCAACCGACGATCTTTCAAATCCTAAAACTAAAAGCTACGAAAGAGTACTTAGGCCTTCATTAAGTTCCACTTTCGCGCGACGTTCAATGTTTCGATTTTCTTTTTACGCATGGTTCAGGCAATCATAACAAGCTATGACCGACGTGACGATTCTTTAAGCCCTGGTTAAACAAGCTATTCAAATGAAATTACGTTCTCGAATTTCACTTGGTATGTAATGAACAACAGAAATACGCGATAATTCATTTTGTTTCAGCGGTTGATGGTTAATTTTAAATATACTAACGGTTCTGCCTACGGCGACTAAGACGGCGATTACGACAGTGACTACGATGGCGAATACGACGGCGAATACGACGGCGCAGAAAAGACAGTAGTCCCATAAGTAACGAAAGTTTTGCTTTTCAGCCCACCACTATGGATTACTTTTTGAAGAATTTCGACTTATTTTTGATTTTACATTCTTCCGGGGCACTCTTTCGGTCATCAAAGGTATACAATTTCTGCCCAGGAATTTGATCGAAAACTTCCAGGAGCGTACAGACTGGGATTTTTGTTTCAAGCGTGCAGGATCGAATCGCGACGTGCTTGCTCCGGCCATGATGTAAACAAATGAACTTATCTTGACAACCAATGCCTACTGTGATTCTATACACTTTTTGCTTGATTCGGTGAAATTTTCTTTTTGAACCACTTAATTTGACATCATAGGTCCAATTTAATTCGTTAACCCGAATTTTAGTTTGACAAGCCCTTCGATTTCATCTGATTTAGTTAGGAAAATTACACGATACAAAATTATTATTATATATGTGCGTTGCTAACTGTCACTTTGACGCATTTTTTGTATAGTCATTTTAACACTACTGGGTAGCTCGTGGCTTGTCCGGGGATGTGATTTGAACTCGTGACTTTGGCGTGACTGTTCCGAGGCCGTCCCCACATTGCCGCATTTAAATAAAATAATCTAGTTGCAATTCAACAACGTGGATCCCAATACTAAGGTTTTGTAATAACGTGTAAAATCACCTATCATGAATATTCAGTACCATGTTGAACTAACCGATAGCTCATCTCATGTATTGCCCAGACTCCTTGGTATCTATAGCTAGAACAATGAATCTCAAGATTTGCAAATTACTCCATTCATCAGTAGGACCTTCCTGATTATCAAACCCATCCCCAATTTGCATACCATTAGACCAGATTCCCTAAGCGAGACACCGGGACATAAGCACATCCTCAATTTACTGGACCTATTCTTAGCCGGTCTAGATTTGCTCCACAATTGCTGCCGTGTCATCGCCATTGTCTTTGTACTCAATTTCTACAATCGTAGTAATTTAGCAGCACCCAAACCACTCTACAATCGGTCGCAAAAAAAAGAAGATATTTGCACAAACATCTCCTCGGAGTCGGACACTACGACCGCCTCATTCAAATTGGTACAAATTGATTCAAATCGTCGCTGCTGCTGCGTCGGGTGAAGAAGAAACGATTCCGGTCTATAAAAGCTAGTCACATCTGTTGTCTTTAGTTTAGTTGCCGTAGTCATAGTTATCCAACATGGTCGCTGTCGGGCGCTGTCGGGTGGGGTTCACGGTTCTGTTTACCGTGACTTGCGGTGGACTATGGCTACGGTTGGTCGACGGTCAGTGCGTGTGTGGAATTCGGCAAACGCAGAACGACTCCGTGGTGGACGGTGAACAGATCGAACCGGGCGAGTGGCCTTGGCACGTGGGTGTCTACTGGTGGAAGGGCTCGAAGCTCAACCCTCCGGACAAGGTTTGCGAGGGGTCTCTGCTGGATCGGGAAGGATGGGTCCTGACGGCGGCGAACTGTTTGAAGGACGGCAGTGGCAGTTTGTTGAAGGTGACGGGGATGATAGTCCACGTCGGGCTGGTGGCTCTGCAGCAAAATACCGACAAATCCCGGAGATTCCACGTGGAGAATGTAGTGTTGAACGAGGAACTGGATTTGGCTTTGATTCGACTGAAAGTGTACGACGAATGGGAGGGGATGCCCATCTGCATGACGGATGGAGAGGAAAATTTCGATAAGATCTACGGAAAGTCGGTTTACGTGCTACAACAGAGCCATCGGCATCGACTGGGTGGATTTGAGATCGTTAAACTGCAACTGGAGAAGGAAGTCGTGTGCTACGGACCGACGCTGTCCGTTAAGGCGAAAGCGATCAGCGATAAGAATATCAAACTTAAAACCAAAGGTAGGATCGGTCGTGTATTGGATTTTCAGGGGAATAATGAAACCTTTTCTTAAAGATACCAAATACCACTCGACGGCTCGGGGAACTCCGCTTTATTTTAAACGCCCCGAAGGGTGGACCCTTTTGGGGATCTCCAACAAAATTGAACCGTCCACCCCTGGAACCCTCTGCCAACCGGGAGATCACGAATCGTTCTTCAACGTCAACTTGAGTCCCGTCACTGAGTGGTTCTCGAACGAGCTGGAAAACGACGGCATCGAAAGCGTGGAGACGTCTACCGAGTAAAGCGCACAGTTCAATCACCTTTCCAAGCCGATAGTTCAGAGTCATCCGCATCAATAAAAAAAAAAGAAGCTCAGAAGCTACACCTTTTTCTAGGCGTCAATAAATTAAAACAAATAGGAAAAAAATCCTCCATTATCTTCTTGTCTCGTTTCCCGGGGAAAGAAAGAATCAGACACAAAAGCATCGTGGAAATTGGCCCTGCTGCTGAACAGCTGCTAATACGACACGAGCACATCGTATAGCCGGAAATGCAAATTTCGCTGTTTTTGTTCATCTTCTTTGTGTCCACCTTCCCCGCCGATCGTGGCTCGTTGGGTGGAGTTGATCAACCCTATAACGGAGCATTTGATTGACTTCTCTGTCACATAGACGAGCGCTGGAAAAAAAAAAAAAAACTGCAGGTAGACTTGCGCAAGGAATGTTTATTTGTAAACGGGAAGTGGTGAGTGGATGGGTGAGTCAACCTGCGAGAGTTGAACGAACAAGCAACGGTGTGTGGAAGAAAGCGAGAACAATTAGGTAAATGCTTTTTCTGATGAGACAAAATACCTGGACGGTAAGTATGCGAGTACTTCCTGGCTAGGTGATGGGCGATAATCATAGTGTTGTCACAGGCAAACAGACGTAACATTCGCAAGTTGTTCATCGAGGACGCATTTAACGGTCACTGTGCACTCAACAGATGGCGGTAGTGTTTTAGAGACATATTAAATGTGTTCTGTTTGTCTGTGGTGTTGTGTAACAAACCAGGGCCAAGAAGGGTGGTTCTAAAATATAGATTTTGATCCACCAAACTTAATCGAGCTCATTAAACTTTTTGTTCTAATCGTTCTAGCCCTTCGCTATAATGCTCTGCGGAAAAGTTTGCTATCTGTACTAATGTGAAATTTTCTCAGCATCAACTTAGCTCAAACCTAATAAATTGCTATGGTTATTTTGCTTAACGACATGTTCGGGGTAGCATCCATGAAATAGTTCTATTATTTGGGTTATCGTTCGTTTATGGTAATTTTTCATTAGTGAAGACCGCATTTGGATTGAACTTCAGGATAATTAGTTATTAATTAATTCTGACGTGGTCCAAAATATGCTCAGCAGGCAACATTGCACCAACCGGTGGAAACTAACGATTTTAAATTGGCTCACTACTTGACTAGCCTATTGTTCCCAAGGAAATCGATTAACGTATCCCATTCTAGTCAAAATTCTAGTACTACACTATGTTTGTTTTGATTCGAAAGTTTGACAAATAAAATGAGGGGTTAGTGGATTTTCCTATGTTTCGAGGGGTGCATGGATTAGCTTGAGACCGAAGTGAGTACCAGAGCTGAGACAAAAAGTTGAGCACGTTTCTTCGGGACCTACTAGTCTTAGAGTTACCTCTATGATTGCACAGTGGTCCAAACGGTAAAAAACATGATCGTGTGCAATTATTCGAGAATTTCATTATGTTGTTAGATATTCTGTCAATTCACCGCACGTAGCCCCCCACGGATCGTCTTGTTAATAAGCCTTTTTGCTTATTACCCACCGCTGTCAGAATCTGCCACCGAAAGTTGTCTGTTGCGTTTTGAAACTGAATTGATTGATTGAAATTCAAAGAAGTGCCAATTAGAATAAAAAAAATTACAATACCTACGAAGATAAGGAGAATAGCGGATGTTTGTACTCCACGAAAACGTGTATTTTTACATGATAAATAGCTCATTAGAACATCACAGACATATAAAAATAACGTAGAAAAAGCTATGGTCAAAAAACAGATTTTTAGACATCGTCCGTAAATAACGCTTCATATCTCTATTGTATGGATAGATAGAGGGATAATGTCTTGAGCAAAGTTGTTTGTGTTTTCATCTACTGCAACTTTCCAAAGACACAAACCCTCTATCTCCACTTTTCAAACAACTCATTTTTGAGCCTCACTTTTAGGGGGATTAATTAACCAACGGGTACCGTCAAAAGATGGAGCTTTGCATGCCTAGAAACTTCTCCAAAGATACTATATCCCTGAAATTAAAGGTTCACGAATAATTCCACACTATCACGATTATCACCGTTTGGACGACTTGGTATGCTTGGTGCGAAAAATAGGGCACACAAACCAGGCTACTATGTCGTAAGTGCAAGATGCAGTGTTGCCCTGAAAGCAATCGATTAATCATATCAGAAAGTTATCGGCTTCGAAATCAATTAATAACTAATTACCATGAAGTTTAATCAAAAAGCGGTCTTGAGCAAAGTTGTAGCCAGTGGTGTAAGCGGTCACCGTAGTCGGCGCATTTTCTGTGATAATCGACTGTCTTTGCTTCTGACATTTGCCAAACAAGCTATCAAGGTATAGTACCAAACTAAAATGTCATCTGACAGCCTCTGTCATACGACATTGTCGTCGAAGACCGTCACGTATTTATGTATTTTAGAGTTGGTTGGAAATGCTAACATGAAGCTTTAGTGTGATGATTTATTAGCTAGAGAATGATCTTTTAGAAGAGGGTAGGTGGATAGTTCCGTTAGAGTACGGCAGTATGAAAATTGAATAGAAGTTGAAAATGAGCGAAGGGCCATTAATGCGTCAGTTTTTCAAGATAGACGCACATTTTTGCCTAACCCGTACGATGTACGCGGGGACTTGAAGTATGTCTCCAAGTCCACAGGCAATAATGTGCGTCCCTCTTTTTGCTCATAAACTGACTGCGGCTGTGGAATAGTTCTAGCGACGTTTTCATCACTACCTAAAGCCCCACGTTGCGAGAGCATTTCCAGTCGATGGTGTGTTATAATGCAGTTCTTCTTTACCCAACTATTGTGTTGTTCCTCTCGTCATGACCAACGTGATCATCTCAGAGAGAAAGCAGTAGGGTGATTGTTGCGTGCTGTACCATCATCAGCATTGTTGACGGCTACTCCCGCCTTGAGTTGAGGCAAAAATTTGCACCCGAGTGCAAAAACATAGTCTTGTGGGGAAAAGACATTACGATTTATCCCTGGCCACTCTTGTAGAAACTAACTTATTGATCTCGGGTGGAACGCTTCGGTTACATTTTTGACTGCTTTAGAGAACGTAATTTCATTTAAATATCTTGTTTAATCAGGGCTTAGAGAATAGTAACGTTGGTCATAGCTTGTTATGATGTAAGAGGCACGATATCCTGAACAATGCGTACAGAGTAAATCGAAACATTGAACGTCGCGTGAAAGTGGAACTTAATGAAGGCCTAAGTGCTTTTTCGTAGCTTTTAGCCTTAGGATTTGAAAGATCATCGGTTGCAGTGGCTTACTGAGAAGAAGTACGCAGTCCCAGGTCTTTTCATATGAAAGAGATTTATGGTCAAATCGCTTGTTTATCGTGTATTTTGCGAAAATTGCTGTCGTCGTCGGTGCCGGGTTGGAGTGGTTAAAACAATTCGAGTATCGCTATGATGTGATATGAGGGGCTCGGTGGCCTAAGAGCGACCATTTTTGCTTACTGAGCAGAACATTATGAGTCTAATCTCAGGTCCATCCACATTAAAGATTCGCTAATCGTTTTATTTATTAATATGACTACTTGGTAATAACAGCTACTCAATGATTAAAAAGGAGCTCGTTTACCTAGTGGAAAACCTTTTTGCTTACTGAGCAGAAGAACCAAACCCAAGCTCCTTTGCGATATTGCATCGTTAGGACATCAATTCAGCATATCATTTACCAAAACGAATTCTTTTTATCCAACATCCCAGTGATTTCTCGTGGAAGTGCAGCGGTGTTCTCGGCTTCCATCAAAGCGAGTGTCACGTCAACACATTTCTACCCATTCCTCTATTGACCTGTGTTCGGGCGCGGCCGGCGCTGGTATTTCCTAGTTTTAGATCACCAGTTTTTACACATTGAAGATGATTGCTAGTCCCAAGCATCGTCTATTGGTTCTCTGGGTAATTACAGCCGATCTGGAAATAACAGAGTAGCAATCGTGGGCGGTCAATCATGCTCATGCTCATAAGGGCTGCTAATGTTGTACTTGTGTGAATTCTGAAAATAGCAAACAATGATGTTATAGTCATAACCTCTCCTTTTATAAGAGAGGAGCGGATTAAAAAAAAACTGTCTTGGCAACCTATGGCTAGATGATTTTTGGCAACACTGCCAATTCAATCAAGAGAGGTGCTGTTAGATTGGCTCTTACTTTGACAGTCCGTTTGGCTCAAAACCAGCCAGTCCGTTCCTCTCTTATACTAGACCCTCTCTAGTCACAACATTTCTGATCAAAAATGCTTTAATTTACACAAAATTGAGGAATTAGAACGAAATGACACAATGCCATATGATAGTTATTTGATACTATTCGATTTGATCGAATGTTGTTCTACCATTTGTGTTGAGTGCGAAAGACGATGGTAGATCATGAGCGAATACAAACAGACTGACAACGATGCGAGTTTAGTAAAAAAACGTCAATTGTTGTAGCTGATAAAATTTCACATATGAGCAGATAGCAAGTTTTTCAGTAAATGATTATGGCGAAGTGCCAGGAAGTTGAGAACATAAAGGTCACTTTTCCCATATAAACTTGAAAGGCCCAGTGCAGTATGAGTTCAGATCCAAATAAACTCAAATTTTGGGACCTGTTTTAAAATCAATTGAGCCGGGTGCAGCAAAATCGATATTTTGAACCACCCTAATATATATGCATTGCAGGTGCAATTGAACATTTCCTCATGCACTGAGCATATTTCGATCTTTCCATCAAAGCTAAGAAGATTCTAGATTTCTTAGAATCGTGATACGAGAAGGATGATCAATGAAATATTCAGTTTATCCTCTCGAGGAAAACTTCTGTAGATAATGTTACGAGTGTACTTTCGCAGTTTAAGGCAGTGTCTGTTTTTATCATTTACCATCACACGCGGAGGAGGAGCGCGGAGCGCTTCAACCCAGTGTAGATGAATTGCGTTCGTTTTGAATATCTTCGCTGTGACGTACGAGCGAAACGTAGAAATGAGTTCATTATACATCAATGAAGACGCGTTTGTTGATATTCACCAGTGCTGATTTTGAACCCAAAACTGTCAAAATCAGAAACGATCCTCAAAACCAAAATATTCAAATTTAGTTTGGGCAACATGATTTTTTTGAATATTGTCGACCCCAGAGCCTAAAACCTGCATATTATCATAAATTCAGCATGAGGCAATCATTTTCCATCGATCTGTGTGTAAACACCAAGGTGAAGACGAATATTAATATTGACAACAACGGAGGCGATAATCAACATCCAGCCACGAATGACGAAAAACAAATGTTAACTTCGATACTCAGAGGTTGCCTTGATCAAGAGAATGTTGACATGTCAAAATTCAAATTCACGCTGGTAGTAGGTCTATCTGTTAAGGTTGTCTTCATTTTCAGCTAAGTTGAGTGTAGAAAAAATGATTTCTATCAGTACTGCTTGTGAACCGCCATACAAACTTGACCCACCCTGATGCTTATACTTTCTGGAACACCCTATAACTTCTTTTAAATCCTGAATCTGGCTTTCAACTAGCTCTTAATTGTTATGCTAGGAATCTGTGACCCTAGGAATAAAAATGTATTTTTGCGAACTTGACGGCAGACGTAGAGTTGCCATAGCGTCGTAATAGCCAACAACAACAAGAAGAAGAATACATTACCTGCTCCGGATGACATACAGGGAAATCGGTAAACCAAGGCATTTCCACTCTACCTACTTCGCTACCGCTTTTCTTGGTTCGTCGCATTTCGGCACAGAATGATCGCGCAACTTGATCGTGCCATAGTCATCTAACTCCCCCTCCGGTACATCACTCGCTAAGGCGTACCGGTACCGACACATTAAAACTCCGACGCGGAAAAGCTCGCTGTTAGGCTTTCTGAGAAGACACAACAATGAATGGGTCGGTCGCTTTTCGCTAACACGTCGCCCTTGCACAGTGGGGCAACTCCTGACAAAACGCGGACAACATTCTGAAAGGCCTAGTAAAAGATCACTTTCGATCAGTTTCAAGGCCAAATTGGTCAAATTCGGGAATTGTCCCAAGGAAGTAACCCAAATGTGCTTTGATCTAAAATTCCGCATACCGCATATTTAGTGCAATAATTTATTTACAAACTTAATTACAGATGGTAATAGCCTACTTCAATGTTACGCTTTTCGTTGCGTCGAACCGATTTGTGCAGCTTATCAGACTTGATATAAAAATATATATATATATATATAGGGGAAATGGCATTAATGTTGGCCTATGGATCTAAGATTGGGTCCATCGCTTAAAAATCTGCTATTTATTAATTTTATCTAGATGAACGCGTCATTGGGACGGTACTAATCGATAATGGGCGGGGGGCATTTAGGGCGACATTACATCAAAAGATCCGAACTACTTGATTTTATTTTTCAATTCTGCCCAACCTCGCCCCACTGTGCCGTGGTGATGAGCTGAAGCCCGTCAGTTTCTGCTGATGACTCATCCCAATCCTCTTCATATGGTGGTGCATGTTTTGCTTAGCTATGCATGCAGAGTATCACCCGCGCACGTTTGGTGGTTGTGTATGATGTGCACCGTAGCATGCAACACATCTCACCCACCTCGCGTCAACTGGATTGGAGTGGATTTTAATCAATCTACGTAAAAGCCCGACTCCCGACCCGCACTAACTAATTCGATTCAATCAAAGCGAAGCAGCAGCGGAGAAATGCCCATTGTCTAACAGTTGCGACCCGACGGAAATTGATTTTAATTGAAATGGAAGGAAACTAATTTGACTGTCGACGATTGTCTATCAAGAGAGCCGAATGAAAGGATTTGGACTTCCTGTCCGATGCTGGCATTTAGATCACTCGAGAAAAGAGCGAGGTCGAAAAATGCAGGCGGATGCTGGTTCGAAATGATTGGATGAAACCCGCGCAAGCGTGTTGTAAAAGATGTAACCTTTTCCATAACTGAAATTGCAGTTTGAAGGAAGCTTGTGCTAATTTTTTCTGCCAGTCATCATCATCATCGCCTTCCTGAACGATCTAGCTGCTTCTCAAGAATTTCTCGAGTTTCCTTTGGCCATTCTTTTCCCATGCAAAGATGAGTTGTCGGATTAGTAAACCACCATACGCCGTTTCTCACGAGCCACGACTCCCCTCGCAGACTTCTTACTCATGGCCATATAAGTTTTATCTTTATTATTTTATACGATTTTGATTCTTGGCTCTCTCTCTCTCTGGCCCTCCCTCTAAACTCTTCCATACCCGATAATTGCAGTGCCATAAACGTTTTTTTTTAGACTTTCAGTTTACTATCTGCCTGCGCAGAAGACTCGATTAGATATAGCTATGGAGTTGTACGTGGTGGACGGACGTTAAACTTGGTTGAACTCAACGAGAAGGCTTTTGAACTTCACTTTGCCCAAGCGGTACGATTGTTGAAGTTTTGTAATTCAAAACACAGCCACCAAACAAATGAAAGAAAAACCTAAACTACCAACGACCTGCGGTGAGCAGCTATAAAGGTGATGATTGAATGAATGCGCGCGCTCGCAAAAGTGAACAAATCCGAAGGCTGACTGCACGGGTGTGTGCACCTTAACGTTGGAGACTTGTGGTCGGGTAAGAGAAACGGCTGAATTCCTCGGAATGAGCTTCGCGGTGCTGCTGGTGCTGTTGCCATACAATGTTATTTCTCTGTGTGTTCGATTCTATGAACCGCAATAATAAATAATAACGATCGGCGCAGGATGTTATGCGCGGAAAGGTTGGCGGATTTTGCGGGCAATGCTGAGGTAGTCAATTGAATGGATTTCTTTGTGTGCGCGAAGAGATATTGACTAATTCAGCTGAATTTGTTGCAAACTGATTCCACCAGTGGAATGAGGGCTTCCAATATAGTAAATTCTAGCATTGCATGTCCCACAAATGGACGATGCGATCGTTTCAACTTCCAAACTTTCGAACATAACGTATCTGCAAGGTAAAATGGCCAGATACAGACATTGGTTTAGTTGATGGAGTGCCCAGGGGATCAACCCACTATAAGATATCAGGCAGACTGCTACCCAGAGATGCCAGATTTACAGACATGTCTGTGAATTTACAGACTTTTATTTTTTCACAGACATTTTGGGACCTCCCTTAGCTCAGTCGGTAAAGGCACAGCTACAAAGCAAGACCATGTTGGAGGTGGCTGGATTCGATTCCCGGTCTGGTCTAGGAATTTTTCGGGTTGGAAAATTTCTTGACTTCCCTGGGCATAGAAGTATGATTGGACTTGCCACACAATTATACCAATGCAAAAATGGTACAGGCATCGAAAGCTCTCAATTAATAACTGTGGAAGTGCATCTAGAACACTATGTTGAGAGCACGCAATAAGCTAATATGCCATACGCAATAAGCTTGAAATGCGAGAAAGAAGAAGAAGAAGATTTTTTTTTTCGTTAAAGACATTTACAGACTTTTTGGTTTTTTTAACAGATATTTACAGGCTTTTGTAATCAAGGGTAAATTTCAAAATTTATTTGGTTACACTGTCTTAAAGCTTTAATCAAATTACACGTGCGATGCATTCAAATCGTTTTCATACGATTTGACGTTTTGTTTGGATACGTCAACTCACGTTGGCCGGTCTATAACTTGACTGTCTATAGTCACTGTTACCGAAAAAAGTGAATGAAACCGAGGGGGACGAAAGTCCCAGATTTATTCAAATTTTGCCAAAAATTACTCTAAAGTTTGATTTATTGATTTATAGTCGGAGAAATCCATTTTATGGTCACATCTCTCATATCGGTCACATCTCTATAAGTATCACGACCGTTTGTTTATAAGAAAGGAACGTTGTGAAATCTCAACCAACAATTCAAAAAGGCGGATCAGCTTTTGTAATCAAATCTTGTAATGCTCTTTTCTCGCCTTGCCAAATCAACAACACCGTCGGCTAGGGAAAATTCTCTCCTATCCGATGGTGGAATTGGTTTGCGTAGGAGTGCTTCAGTTTGCATGATAAGGTCATTACAAGTTTACTGAGTCACCGTTTAGTATTGTTGGTTGATAAATCTGTTCAAACATCATTTATGGTGATTCCTTGTAAAGTCCACAAATTGCCTGATGATGGCTGAGATACCCTATCACTTCAAGTGTTATAGAGCACAAATTTCGGACACAGTTGTGACATCACTCATGAAATTGGAACTCTCTGTTTGCTGCATCAAATGTGAATTTCCAGTTTCATTGTTGTATATATTGTGGCAGCTGTGCTCTTGAAATTTTGAGGTGATAGTATAGCGCATTACATACATTGAAGGAAGTGCGGAAATGCATATGTCACGACTGGGAATTCTCTGATATCTACAAAACGGCATTACTGATTTCCATCACTACCTCAACAAACTTCCCCAATCTCCGGTGAACATGCAACAATCACAAAAGCAGGTGCTCAAGAAAGTGACAGTTCACATCACAAAACACACGAAAAACAACATCAGCATCGAGCATTATGATAATTCTAACACATCCAAGATTATCGATGAATAGTGTATGAAATCGGATAATATCGGCAGGTGCTTGTTATTATTCATTACGACTCGAATTTATCTTAAAAAAATCGAAATTTTGAAGCAAATTTTATAGAAATCCGTTATATGAAATGTAAAGCGGATTACTTTCGTCCCCCTTGGGTAATCTTGCTTGGTTATCGATTTTGAAATTCCTCTTAGATACTTCGAATTCTTATAGTAATCTACTTGGAAATCGATTTGGAGAAACGTTTTACTACCGCCGAAAATGAAAAGAGCAATCTCTTCATCCTCCTTCTGATGAAATTTATTTGAGCAATCAATTTGATACGAGAATGATCCATCATCCAGGAAAAACTCCACTAAACTATCCCGCCTTAATGCCAAGAAGGAAAAGGTCCCCTCTATTGTGATAACCATTTCCGACTTCCATGCTCTTCGCACGGAACTTTTGATTTTCGTTGAAATAAAGTTTTCACTTCAAATTGGCCGTCAGGGTGAATGCCAAGTATCTTACTGAGAAGCAGCGTACATTTTTTTACTTACGACACCAAAACTGAACGTGTGTTCAAGGTTGTCATGAAAGGACTGCCCAGTGATGAATCCCTGGTCAAAGATGAACTGGCAAAATTACTTGAAGTTGTGCCAGTCCAAGTAATCAAAATGAAAATGAAATTGTGAAATGATTTTAGTCTAGCGAACAAAACAACATTAAGGCTTTCGAAAAAGCTAGCCTTATGCTTCATGTCCGAGTGAAGTGGTGAAAACCATAAATTGAATTTTTGGGATTGTATGATTCACAAAACGATCCTACAATCTTGTTCTAAGCGATGGGTAGGAAACGCTCCACGATTCCGAACAGGTACTAATTTCTCCGCTGTTGTTCATTTCTTCTAACTTTAAATTTGCGCGGAAACATTTTTTAATTTTTTCTCTGTGGTAAACTTAGAAGAAAAATGTATATACACACTTAGTTTTTTTTTCTACCGAGCTAGGTTGTGCAAATTTCGGCAAAAATAAGTTTCACTGAGATCTCAGCAAAAGTGATATTTGATTGCTGAGTCTCAGATAATGTTAAACTGAATCTCAGCAAACAAATGAAAGAAAAAAAAACTAAGTGTGTAGGGAAAATGACTCCAATGTTGGCCTTTGGATCTAAGATTGGGCCCATAGCTAAAAATCTGCTGTTTATCAATTTTATCTAGATGAACGCGTCATTGGGACGACCTTATGGATATTTTTGGACGCTATTGAAATTTTTAATAATATATTAATATTAATATTATTGATTAGTCGATTGCTGATATGGGCCCAAATTAGGGGCATTTAGGCCGACATTACATCCATTTCCCCTGCCATTTTTTCTCTGGCTTTTTCAAATTTTTTGGAACCAATTGCATCAAACTTTGATATCATTAGGTTTCGTAGGAGTAAATATACGATTGCGCAAATTTGGAGTTAAATGCTTACATTTTGAAGTCCAGAAAGAAGAAGCGTAATTTTGCAACAAGGGTCCTGGTTTATACATAAGTACCAGGCGAACAATATTCAGTATTTTGAACTGATTTAGCATCGTTTCATTCACAAGAATTTTGCTAGCAGGAAGAGAAAAAAAATCGAGCGCTTATCGATGTAATCCCTAACGTTTCAACTCTCTCTTTGTTTCTCAACTGCGGCCAAGTTAAAAAGTTTGCTCAAATCCCAGTACAAAGATCTACACCAAATTACTTCCCAAGTAACAATTCATGCTGAACAATAAGACCAAAAGCTGATTATTGGTTGATTTTAGGTGTACAGAGCTGATTAACTTAAGCTGAATATATAGTTGATTAGTAGTGCATGAAGCTAATTGTATCCCCATAATTCAACCTCAATAAGTTAGCTGATCTAAAGATTGAACAAGCCTTATTTTAGCTTAACACTACTCCACAAATCAGCAATGCACTACAAATATTTTGATAAATGTAGTTAGTGTTACTCGTTGCATTTCCGGCATTTTAGTTCTTCTTAATTCACTGCCTACCTTTCTAATCCCAAGCAGTGGCAGATGTAGAGACAAGGTAGAGGAGCTTTTCAGGAATAGCTACAGGTAAAAGTGGGCTGCGACGACGTAGGAAGTATTAACATTTGTATTTCTGTGTTTTAGCTGCTATATTGCACTGAATTTTCAAACTGTATTTAAAATATATAACTCAATTATGGCACTTAAATAGTCCACACTAGACACTTGAAAATGAAATGCTGATCGCTGAGTGAGTGAGTAAGTGAGTGAGTAAGTGTGTGAAAAATCGGTGATTGTGACTCTCATGAAGTAAAATAAACAGGTTTAATATGTCAAACACATTGTAACGATCAGGAATTTTGCATGAATTTGTATATAATTTAAAAGGTTTAAATTATTGAATTAAATTCCTTAGGGTAGGCAGTAGGAAGACACAAGCATTTTTGCTGAAATCTTTCCTAAGGCGGGTCCATTTAATTTATGGATAAGGTAGGAAAGAGACAACGGCAACTTCTATCGGCCAAGTTATCTTTCGTGTTTTTGGACTCACGAAAGTACACGATGGGTTTCGGGAAAAGATGGACTTCCGGTCCGTCCGAGTCTTACATTTCCTTAATCTGAGGATTCACAAGCTCTACCGTTTCTCTGAGTGACTTTCTTGAGTGAGAATCCATGGGGATAATAGGGAATTCCCGTTTGGCCGTTTAGTTGGAAGCTGGCTTGCCTGATCCGTAAATCCTTTCTAGGAAACTTAATGGACTCGCCCTTAGGAGAGTCTCAACCGGGCAAATTCACATTGGGCGTGTGGTCTCCCTTGTGGAGTGGCGCTTAAGCCACACGTTTTAGAGACGGATCGTCCGGGCTAGCTACAACATTCTTTGCAACCTCTTCTTTTATCTTACCAATTCAAAATATGATCATAGCATCTAATTATTTCATAATTAAAAAAAAACATTGTTTTAGCTGAAATGAGTATTTGCAACCTTGGCATTGATGTCTGTGAATCAACGACTGCCGGTTCGAATCCCGAAATGCAAAGGTAATTTTAAGACTTATAATAACAATATAAATATGTACATCCAATCAATCAGCACCTTGTTGCAGTCCCATAAAAAATATAAGATATGAAGCGGTCTTCCATTATTTTTTTCTAAATAAAACTAGAATGCTGAACAAGGGTTGGAAAAGACTGTTATTAATGCCTTAAAAAACTTATAATTTATATAACTGTTAAGCTTTCGGCTGATTAAAAGCACCAGATTTAGATGTTCAAAAGCTGAGCAAAGGTTAACGTGGTCTATGTACAACAATTATTCAAACTAAGGCTGAACTAAAATCGATTGAACAACACTTGTTAAGCATCAAATTGTTACCTGTGTCTGCATAAAAAAAAAACGTGAAAAAGTTGATCCTGGTTGATAGAAAAGGCAAAAGAGGGGCTAAACACAATCCTAGCAATTTTTTTTAACCACTGTGGCTAAGGTCCAGGCTGTGACTTCCAGCTAGCTGTTTTAAAAGCTACCAGACACGGCTTATACTATTATTTCTAGCAAAAATAAGCACTATTTATACACGAATGTAATCGTTTGGTTATATTTGACGTTGTTTTTTCTAGCTTGTTTGAAAAAAAAAAATCAAAAATGGCTTTTTTATGTAAACATAAATATTTATCAACTTAATATTTCGTGATGTAATCATAAGTTGTCTTACTAAAAGCATAGTGAACAATATTCCAACAAATTACTGATAAAATTGTAGTTTTACACCTAATCAACGGAATCATCAAATCTTCGAATTGTTTGCATCACATACAATTAACATAATTTCCGTAATGTTCCATTGCAATTCAGCCAGTTCAAAGAAACGAAGAAATATTGCATCTGTAAATAGGTTAACAACGCTCCTGATTGACTTCAACCGACTTGAAAATATAGTTACCATAGTTGTACATTTGTGTAATTTTCAAGACTGACCTATTGAAAATTGATAAAGTGTTCATTTTAGCAGATTTGTAGAAAAATTTTCAATCGATTGGCTTGTTACGAATTAAAATCCGTCCGCTATTGACAGAGTTATAAGTGGTCAAAACCTGACCACTTTTTGTAACCCAATATGTTGTCAAAAGACGTAATCCTACGTCAAAAATCCTTTGAAAAGCTCCTTGTAAAGCTTCTCGAAAAAAGAATGCGGTCAGCCCAATGAGCTGTAAACAGGCCAACAGAGAGCTTGTCGTCTCTTTTGTTCCTCAGCGGTTTAAATGAATGACGCAGTTTGACGTCAAACTTCGTCAACCATTCCAACAAGCGGAGGAACAAAAGAGACGACAAATGCTCTGGGCCTCACCTGTTTACATCTCATTGCGCATTACCTTGACAATTGACCATTCGCCTGTTCGGTCACTCTGTAACTGTTTACTCCTACACTGAACGAAAACATCCACAATACTTCGACTGATTATTGTATTGCTCGAGCCCTTTAACAATATGCTGTCGAATTCCGGATGATTTCCTTAAGGTTGAATTCGTCATCAACTGATGAGCATCCATATGACTGTCCTCCAACTAAAGGATGATATTTATTTGAAAATTTGCAGTAAAACATACAGGGCTCAAAGGACAACAATGTAAGGATATGATGACTTTCAAATGCTTAGATTATTAGTAACCCAAGTAACAATTTAGCAGCCTTTCGGCTTTCACACTGATTTATTGTTGTTTTATGATGGCAATAAGCAAGCTTTTTAGTTTAAATATAGCATTTAAAAGTGCCACACATTCTTGGTCAGTAGTTCAGCATTTTGCTGTTTTAAAAACCTTTTAAAGTCTGACGATAAAGTCAAAATGGGTCTGGTTTTAAAAATGAATTTATAGCAGCACTCTATCCCTGCATAAAACTGTTCAGTTAGTCAATCATAAACCTGCTCGGTTTTTTTTTTTTTATTGATGTCACGACAAAATGTAAAACCTTTCGGTTTCAAACGGGAACAAAAAGCATATATTGCTGCTTTTTGGTGTCAATAAAGTGTATCACAAAAATCCCCATTGTTTACAAATTAAACTAAAAATATGGATTCGCCTAGAGACAGAGAAAAAATAAATCGATTGGAGCTTTCAAACGAAGAATCACAAGGAAATGCCAAAGGATAGTCGAATAATAATACTAGCGATAGTAGGAGGAATAATTGTAGCGATGCTTTCGCCGGAAAGGTAAAGGATTCCACTTCCAGAACTTCCTGGGCCGTCAAATTAGACGCTTAAAACTGATGGGAATACCCAAAATATTGTCAATGGCGTTTGCGACACGATCTGAATAAACACTGACTAACATTCTCCAGAAATCGCGTTTCGATGATGATTCGAATAACATGCATCAGTGCCAAACTGGGATTGCAGAAAACTGCCGACAGGAAACTTCAGAAGCTGTCAGTCAGCTGGAAACTGACTGCCTTCCGAACCATAGCAGTGCCTTCATTCGGTGAAAGGGTCAGCTGTTTCAAAAAATCTAAGCAAGCGCGCATTAATTCCTCGGATCATCCGAAAGAAGGGAAACTTTTTGGGAACGATTGAGCTTCCACCTGTTCCAAGTTATGCAGATACACTTCCTGATTACCTGCTTCCAATGGATGATAATCGCCCTTATCGAGGATGCCACGCAACTTGTTGACCCAACGCAGGAGTAGAAGCTCGAAATGTAAACAAATTTTGATGTTTAACTTTTTTCCAGGCACCATTAATTAAAGCCTTAAAGTAAAAGTATGGACGTCTGTAAAAAGTTGTTCCAATCGAACCGTCAAAATGCACCGCTTTGCTCGATTGGAACAGCTTTTTTCAGTGTTGTGGTGATAGTCGTCCATACTTTTACTGTAGGGCTTTACCATTAATGCCGTCATAAAACTAAACGGAATAGGATCAATGGCCTTAGATAAATACAATTCAGACTGCAAACTATCTTCATTAAAGCCAAATTAGAAAGTTTTATTTTCATGAAAGCAAAATAACTATTTCACAATTGGCCTATGTTAAATCAATTTTTATGCCATCGTCATATTGCTTTTATTACATTTGTTTTTTTTTAATCTAATAAATTCAGCGATGAGCAGTAATAGAGATTCCGAAAATCTTAAAATTATCTCGGCTGGACGCAAAGATTGATATGAAACATAACCATACGTTGTTTCCTAAATTAAAAATAATAAGTAAAATCAACGACCTCCGAAGGCGGACTTATTTTTTTTCGAGCTTTCGAAACACATTTCACATTAGATTTAATGTGTCACCTAAAAATAGACCACAAAATGAGAACTGCTTTGATAATACATATTGGTAATTCTTTCACATTAGATTAGTAAATTTAAGAAGTTTTTTTTAAAGATTAATTTTTGAACAATTAATTTGGCAAATTCTGACGATATTAATGTATCGCTTTTTATCTTGATCGATGCTTTATTTTCAGTGCGGTTAGCAAGCGTCAAAGACAAATGGCACAAGTATTGATGCCAAATGGCTTTTATTGTAGTTTTGATAAGGATTTCAAATGGTTTTCAATTCAGCAGCTACTTGGCATCCCTTCTGATTTATGATGGTTTTAAAACATCATATTAGCCATAAACAATCCATTTAGTTTAAATGCAGCATTTCAAAGTGTAAAACATTCCTGGTTAAAAACCTTGCTGTTTTAAAACCCTTTACAGTCTGTCAAGAATGTCAAAACTGTCTTGTTTTTAAAAGAAATGTAAAGCAGCTCTTTATCCCTCCATAAAACTGTTCTGTTAATCAATCATAGACTTCATTAGCAATTGTTTATTAAAGCCTTGATAAAATACTCTATAAAGTTGTTATATCATTATAAAAACAACCATAAAACCATTCGGTTTTAAATGACAGCAAAAAGCATATATTGTGGCTGTTTAGACTTGTTAAAGTGTATCATAAAATCCCCAATTACTATATTTACAAATTGAGCTTAAAAGTTGGATCCTCATAGTGAATAAAAGCAAAATTTATGAAATCTCGAAGGGTACACGAAGTAGGCTGATACATTTAAGCGATGTTAACGACCGAAGGGAAATCAATTTCAGCAACGACTGAGGATCTGATGTTTGCATCACGTTCTGACCGGTGTTGACCGTCTCCTATATGAAAGAGTCTAAAAACAGACCAGCCTTCTCTAGATCGGTCGATCGAAATAACTTGCATTTGTACCGACAGCAAACTGTCAGTAAGCGGAGATTGGCTGTTTTCCGATTCATAGCAGTGATTTTCTTCAGCGAAAGCGTCAAAATTTCATTCAAGCGTTCTTAATTTAAACTGCATCGTTTGATGGTGCACTTCGAGAACCATCCGGAAGAAGGGGATCTTTTACGGGAACGATTGAGCTTCCAGCTGCTCCAATATATATGCGAAAGGTTGCAAAACAGTACCGCACACTTCCTGAGTAACTGTTTCCAATCCAGCGGGAGAAAATCCCCTGGAAGAACGCTGGAGTAAAACCTCGCACGTAAATAATCGCACAACGCAACTATCGAAAGATAAACAAACTTTGAGGTTTAACCTTTTGAAGGCAACATTGCCTTCATAAATGCTGCCATAAATCCGAACCGGTTAGGATCAAGCAAAATGGCTTTAGATAAATACAATTCAGTCAGAAAGATTTCTTCATAAAAGCCATTTTAAAACCTTATGAATTTGTTAGGGATTTCATTACAGCAAAACAACTTTTTCACAAATGGCCCATGAAAACCAACTTTCAAGCCACCGCCATATTACAATTATTTTGTTTGATTTTTGCAATCTTCGTTTTCAATGTGTATTTCCTTAGATATAACTTTATTTTGGTATATTTAGAAATGAGCAGATATTTGAAATACGATTATCATAAAAAAATATCTCGGCAGATCTAAACAATAATATTTTTTTCTCAATTAAAAATAAAAAGTAAAATCGACGTTCTCCGAGCGCGGACTTATTTTTTGCGATGTTTTCAAGTACATTTCACATAAGATTTAATATGGCACCTATAACTAGGCCAGTTTATAAGATCAATTTGGATAATTTTGGAAATTGAATAGGACTTTTATATGATCAGTTTATATTTCAATTGTTTTGTTAAGATCGGTGATTGATGATTTTTCTAGTGGATTCAGCAAATGGCTTGAGAAAATGGCTTGGAAAAGGTTTTAATTGTTGCCAAATGCCAAATGTACCTTAAATACGGGTTTCAAATGGTTCACAATACGTTCGTCATACAACCTTTTTGCAGTAAATCAATCTTAAGGGCTTCGAAAATATACCCTTCAGAACCTTCTCCAGGATGGGCCAACTAGACAGATTCTAGTCTTAAGGAGGTTTTGGTGGATGCATCAATGCCAAAGTAGCTTTGACCAAGGTTTTATCATTGTTGTTTTATAGTAGCTTTGTATTACTTAATAAATCTTAAACTGTTACTTGGGCGTATAACCTTTTTGCAGCAAATCAATCTTGAAGTGCCTCGAAAATATTCCCTTCAAAACCTTCTTCGGGGTGGGTCAACTAGACAGATTCTAGTGTTAATGAGGTTTTGGTGGATGTAATAAAGGCAAAGCCGTCTTGACCAGGGTTTTATGAATATTGTTTTATAGCAGCCTTGTAGTATTTCATAAAACGTAAAATGTTACTTGGGAGCAGGGTTGCTTCAACTCACTTGCTCTAAAAAAAATATTTTTAGGAATTATGCAATCATTAGATGTTATAATGCTGTGTTGCACTTGTAAGTAACAGGAAGAGGGTGTAAAGTATGTGTTTGACTCATAAAACCTGCCAATTTTGCTTTGAGGGCGTCACAATCAGCGATCTTATGATTCGTGAGCGTTCACTCAGAGTGAGCGCTCACGAGTCGTAAAATCGCTGATTGTGACGCACTGAAAGCAATATTGACAGATTTTATGTGTCAAACACATACTTCATGACCTCTTCTTGTAACTTACAAGTACTAATTAGCATTATAATATTTCATGATTACATAATTCCGCAAAACATTTTTTTATAGCAAGTGAGTGGAAGTAACCCTGCTTGGGAGTATGGTCTAGTTGTTGCACTACCAGGAAAAAAACACTTCAAAGGATTCAAAGTGGCCTCCCTGGTACAGTACTACCGAGGTACATAGAATTTCGAACGTTGAGACTTTAGAACAACAACATAATTAATAATTTCACGCAAAAATCGTTGCAATCCTCAATTCAATTCGCTCCCTTATTATTTTAGACATGTATCGAAATGTCCTCATTTTGTTCTGAGGACCACTGAATTTGCCTTTAAAAGCTTTCGGCATCCTTTTGAAGTCCTTTTAGTGTCATTTCATTGTGAACCTCTCGCTATTTAATGGCTCCAATGCCATCAGAAAGATTAATCCAAGGTCAACCATTAAATCTGACCCGTATATTTCGCTGCCCCAAAGCTTTCGGTCAGTCCCTCTCCACAGATTACCATAAACACAAGAAAAGCCGGCTGAATTGAATAAACATTTCTTTCAGTCTGTAAGCAGTAGCTTAGCGTCTCATCCACCCACAGGCCAACACTCCGGTCCGATCCAACCAACAATACACCAAAAGGCAACTGCATTCCCAGACCCAGACACAGTTCGCACGATATTAGGTAATTAACAAATTTAGCGAGTACAACACGATTTACGCGCGTGCACACACACACACAAATACTCGCAGTTTGCCTGACCGGGTCTTAACGTGGTGTTAAGTGGAATGCTTTGTTTTGATCATGAAGCGCCTCTTGTCTGCTATACATACAAAGCAAAGTCCCCCGCAGTCGGGAATTCCCACGACACTCTCTGACTAATAGCAGTTTTCATCGCTCCATACGGCGGTGTGTTGATGAGAAAGATGAACTTTGCGAAAATATTAAGCAGAAGAAGGTGTTTGCTCTTTAGCATTGAATTTTGTATGCTTCTCTGATTTGGATCGGTTTTATCACTGTTTCAAGTGGACATTATCGTTGACATTGGACTTTCTCCATTATCAATCAGTTCTCCATTGTTGTAAACTTTCTATCTTATCAACGGAGTTACAAAACTTCTCAAATTGACATTGGTTCAGTTTCGTTTATCTGAGCGACATTCCAACCTTGAATCGTGACTTCCAAAATGCTGGGGAATAGAAACGGAAAGTTCCCTCATTACAATCACCACGTACTCCCGTACTCAAGGGTACCGTTTCATAATATCGTTGCATTTTTATTTACCGTTGCTTGGCGATAACGACCGGAGCTTGCCCTGAGCTACCTACCGGCTGATAACGAATGAATCAACGACCGAACTGCGCTACACGTGATAAGGAGATCGTCCCAGAAACCACAGACTGTGTCGTGACGAACATCTCCGAAACGCGGTGACAAAACGATGAATAGAGGTCATATCCATAGAATACAATAGTACGTGCGGTAAATGGGGTTTGAATGTGAAACACGATCATTCTTTCAATGCAACCAAGGGCAATTTAGGTATTAAGCAAGTGGGTACCACTCGAGTTGCCAGTAAACAGATCCGCCGTCTTTCCCGCAGTAAACGATTCCGACCGAAATTACATTTCAAGCTGATGGTGGAGCAGCAGTCGTCGTCGTCGTCGTCGTCGTTGTCGTTATCGTCATCTGTAATGGTTTGGCGATTTTGAATGGGTGCTCTGTACTTTGTGTGTGCATCGTCGTGGCCGTCGGTGGGTTCAAGTTATTGCCACGCTTCAGCATATCATTGGACGCCCACTTACTTTGTGTAATAGAATACTTGCAGATAATAGGACAGTGGAGCTGATTGGTGAGTGTACATTGGTCGAACGAACCATTAGATTCATAATGGTACAATGGAATAGAGGATTTTTAGACGTGTCAGTTTAAAGTAATAGGATTGGCGATTCAACCGATTTACCGTTGAAAATTATTTGTAATTCGCATCAATCCTCTTCACCGTTGTATGCAGAAGCGCCAACTTCATGAACTATTACAAACTGGTTGGAGCTACTTAGTCTGACCGAACTGATGTTGTTTCTCACAATGGTGTTTTATCATAATCTTGTAGACCAAGAACGCGTTAAAACCTTAATAAAACTTTCAATTGTACTAGGGTCTTCTTCTTCTTATTCGAATTTCAAGCTTATTGCTTAGCGCATATTAGCTTATTGCGTGCTCTCAACTTAGTGTTCTAAATGCATCGATCGAATCAGGGAGAGTTAACTAACATGTACGTAGTAACATGACATTTTCACCAATTAAGTAATGCTTACAGCACTCACAAGACAAATCCAATCCAACCCAGTGCACCCCAATGCACGAATAGAGGCACCCATTTCGTTCGAGTAAATTGGAATTAAATCAACTTGCTCCATCTCAAAGAGGAGGGCTGCAGCGAAAATCGTTTGCAACATAGAGACTCACACAAGCCGCAGCAGCTCGCCCACTGGGCCAACAAGCTTTGCGCTGACTGGCGCAATTTACAGTTACATGTTTCTGCTGCAAATCGACTTCAATACCTATATAAACTGGTTGACTATAGTCATAGTGGTATTCCAACTTGAGGTATTTTTTTCTATAACAGAGCATCAACGAACCGGGAACCGCAAGAGGAGCTCTCCAGAGCAATATTATATAGGTCGATTTCGGTTTCATTTCGCTGGCTTGCTCTTCTTCTTCGTATTTTTATTCTATCTTTAGTTAGGAGATTTTCAGCCGGAGGCTGGTTCATCTCCGGTAAATGCTTGCTTGAAAATTAGGTGAAATCTGATGCCAGGTGGTGTATCTGCTCGAACTAGGTTTCAACCAAATCATAAAGCAAAAGAAACCACAAAACTGGCCTTTAAATTTAACGTGCGGTGTCACCGGCTCGAGGCGCCAGAAAGAAGTACAACAGTCATAATGGATTAATTACCCGTTAAATCCACGGGCTGTCGTCGAAACTGAAAGTGTCACTTTGATGGCCTTAATACATTTTACCTTGAAGGTGTTGGATTTTGTGTGTGACTTTTCTCGTCTGATGCAATCAAAGTGGGAGACTTGAACGAGGTTTTGTTTGATCTTCGAAATCGGGATCGTAGGCGGATTGACCTTGAAAATCAGTCTAAGTAGATGAGATTTGGCTCTGGTTTGTTGGACCCGTTGTACTTGCTCTTGCCATGCCCAAATGTTTATCTTTCAATGATTGTATATATGGAACAAGGCCTGGGGCCTCATAGCCTAGCCAGTAAAGGCACGGTATTACCAAGCCGGAGGCGGCAGGTTCGATTCCCGGTCCGGTCGAGGGATTTTTCGGGTTGGAAATTTTCTCGACTTCCCTGGGCATAGAGTATCATTGTGCTTGCCACACAATATACAAATTCATGCATTGGTATTGGCATCGAAAGCTCTCAATTAATAACTCTGGAAGTGCATTTAGAATACTAAGTTGAGAGCACGCAATAAGCTAAGCAATAAGCTTGAAATGCGAATAAGAAGAAGAAGAAGATGGAACAAGGCAATAGGGAGAACTTATTTTTAAGTACTTTTTATCTCGATTTTGAGTTGTTTCGTTTCTCCGTGTAGGGATGTGATTTCGAGATCGAAGTAGGTCGCGTTGTACACTGAACCAATATGACATATTCCTGTTATGTGGAAGTCTAATAAATTTGCGCTATAAGATAATCCAATGAAAATTATATGATTGAAAATGTGTCAGGTAAATTCTATATGAATATCTGATACATTTACAATGCTGATAATTTGGTAACTTTTATATGATCGTCATATGATAAATGAAAATCGGTCATATTATAATAATTAACTGGAATGGATTTGAAACCCATAAGCATAAGCTTTACTTTTCACCACAATATAATATATGTGTCATAAATCTATCAAATTAAAGTTTATGTGAAAATCACATGAAATTTACATCTTCTTTTGACACATATATTTAATCGATTTCTAAAAATAAATCGAAAAATAAACTTCAGGCAGTGGGAGCTTTCACAGTTGTGTCTTTTGTTATTGTAGCTGATTTGGGATTCGATCAAGAACTGTTGAGGTGTGATGCTTTCGGTGTCTGCGCTCGATTCCACTGGGCCACGGCTGACTTTAAGATTGAGCTCGTCCAATTAGCATGAAGTAAGAACAGTACTCCCGACATGGCATGTAGTGTAACGTTATGCTTGTTTTGCTAGAGTGAAGAAAAATAGCACCACAGACAAACAGACGTAACTCTTTGAAAAAGTTTTTCTTGAAAACATAGTATCTCAAAACATAGGACCTCAGTAGCGACATCTTTCAGGCTTCTCGCGGAAAACAAGCTTGCTCTCTAACTCGCAAACAATATTGCATAAAAGTTCTATAGAATGTATAGAAACGTCAAAGTGATCCGATGCCAGCGCTGCGGCGAGTAGTTCGCGGAACTGATAATATTCAAATCAACCGTTAAATGCGTGTACGAAGATACACAATGAAGAGTTACGTCTGTTTGTCTGTGATAGCACTAACAAAATTATGCTCCGTTTCGGTGGTGTTGTGTATTCAAATCTTTCTTAATGCTCCTGTGTGCAATAAAACAACGACTACATTATATGAGTTAATGGAACTGGTTCATGAAGTTCGAGTACTAGTGCTGGAATCTGAATTAGCCGTGCACACTAAGATTTTGTTTCCGTGTTCGGTAAATTTTACCGAAATCAGAACAACTGAACATTCGGTAAAACTTTGACCTTCATTTTAAAGGCAATTGAATTTGAAAATAGTTTCAAAACATGTTCAAGCTTGTGTAAATGATCAAATCTTGTCATATTAGTAAAGATTTAGTTTCAAAGTAGCTTTTACCGAACAGTTCAGCTGTTCAGATTTCGATAAAAATTACCGAAGTCTGCGATAATTTCTAAATGTTTGTAGAAGGCTTACAATTAGAATTTTAGCAAAGTAAATATTACAGTAGAATCATTTTTTTCAATCTCAATACATTCTTTTCCGGAATCCCGTATCTTATGGAACAATAACAAACAAGGATTATTCAATACAATATCATTGTTGTTAGCTATATTTAGTTTAACTAATCATTTTAATGAGTGATAACATCGTTGAATATTGTTTCAATAATTTATGAAGAACAATCATGTAGGATGTATTTTATTGGGAGCGATATTCATCCCATAAAACCATGCCAAAACAAATGTTTGCTGTTGGATTTCTTAAAAGGAAAATTTATTTGACAATATAATAATTGGGATAGATCTATTTACAATCTTTAAACGTCAAAAATCAAAGGAAGCTATTACAATGAGATATACATGTTTTCCTATACTGCAAAGTTAAATGACTGTCCAATAGTTTCTACATGTCTGTTTACACGCGACATATCAACAAACGTCAAAAATCGTTAAAAGCAACTCCAATAAAATAAACAGAATTATCTTATAAGATATATATATCCTTTATCCTTATCCTCCATGAAAACAGGTATATTTTACTGAATTTCCTCATAGTGCAAACTTATATGATTTTCCATGTATGTTCCCACCCATTACATATCACCAGTTTTTCACCATGAATTATATCAGACAATATTCATATACATCTTATCTATCGCTAACCACGCTTGAAGCAAAGTATTATCAAGTACTAAGTATGTGAAATTACGATAGAAATCATTCCATATCGTAGTCATACACACCAAAAAATTCTGAATTTTACTGGCGATGTAAACATCCATGCATGCAAACATTCATACATGTAAACTTGCTTTTCACGTAAACTAGCAGCTTGCAAGAAATGTTGCAAACCAAAGTGGACAGTTGCATACAATATATGGAATATTGCATGACATGTCTCATAAATTTACACGATCTATAATCTAAACTTGTATGATATAAGACGCTCCATTTATGTGCATCATAGTAACGGAAATTTACACTACTTTTTTTTTAGCTGTGTAGTTTTTAAGTGATAATCCAATGGAATCTATCAATCATCACATATAATGAATAAATCTGCTGACATTGCTATGTTATAAGATGGATCCAGTAAACGGTACATGTCGATTTGTTTCAGTGTAGAAGTGATAATTCTCGCGTAACATAATTAAAGGGCCTATCATTGTTGATCGATTCTCTTCATCGATTTTCTCTTTCGCGAATAACCCGACTGCAAATGAATTTTCCATTGAGGCTCTGAACCATTTGGTGGATTATTTTAACTTTTGGTTAAAATTTGACAGATGGAAAGTTATCGATGAACCCTTCTATACGAGCATGGTTATTTCTGACAAACAAGAAGTTAAATTTTGACAACCGTGGGTTGACAACCGGTCGATCGACAGCACGGGGATTTTCGAACAGAGAAAATAACTTTCTAAATGTCACTTTTAACCACGAGTTAAACTTAACTCGACGTTTGATTTGTCGAACGTAATAGGTTTGTGGTTCACAGCCTGAGTGTGTTGTTTCAGGCGCAAGCTAACCTAATCTTCTGCCGATCTGTGCTGCGAGCTTAAGGTGCGTTTAGACTATCTGATTGGTCTGATTCAAGCGGACTGCTCGATATTTTTGTCGGATGCAATGTTCGAATGCGTTCACACTTTTTCGACATGATGATTAGATTTGACGTTTGATTTGTCGAACGTAATAGGTTTGTGGTTAACAGGCTTGTAATTGCTCATTACAGCTAAAATGCTATTTTTCGTAATTATGAAACAATGAGATACTATAATGATAATTTTTATTTGTAAGATGCAAGAAGAGGTGGTAAAGTTTGTGTATCTTATCTTATATATATATCTATATATATAAAAATGAATTTCTGTCTGTCTGTCTGTCTGTCTGTCTGTCTGTCTGTCTGTCTGTCTGTCTGTCTGTCTGTCTGTCTGTCTGTCTGTCTGTCTGTCTGTCTGTCTGTCTGTCTGTCTGTCTGTCTGTCTGTCTGTCTGTCTGTCTGTCTGTCTGTCTGTCTGTCTGTCTGTCTGTCTGTCTGTCTGTCTGTCTGTCTGTCTGTCTGTCTGTCTGTCTGTCTGTCTGTCTGTCTGTCTGTCTGTCTGTCTGTCTGTCTGTCTGTCTGTCTGTCTGTCTGTCTGTCTGTCTGTCTGTCTGTCTGTCTGTCTGTCTGTCTGTCTGTCTGTCTGTCTGTCTGTCTGTCTGTCTGTCTGTCTGTCTGTCTGTCTGTCTGTCTGTTTTTTTTTTTTTTTTTTTTTTTTTTTTTTTGGCAAGGAGGAAACCTTCAAAAAGGCCATCGTGCCACCGCTTGACGACTGGGCGCACAGTCGCGGTGACACGGTGTGTGGGATTCTTACCGCACTAAAACCTCCTTAGACGCCTTGCCCTTTTCCCCCGGAACCACTTGTCGTATTACTTCGGAGGGGGCCGTGCATTACGCACCTCACTTTACCTCAGCTAATTGGCGCTTCCAGTTCGCTGATCGTCTCTCCAATTTGTGAGCCATTTATCTCCCAGCGTCACGTTCTACTCGGTTATCCCTGGTGGTGGATACAGCCTACTCTGACGGAGAGTTCTCCCGGCTTCGGCTTTCAGTTCGCACTTGTGTGAGCACATTACTACTTTCTAGTTGGTCTTCCCGCCATTTTCGCTGCAGCGCTGACATGATCTGCGTTACTGCTCTGCTGACGGCGTTAAAGGTGCCCTCCTCTCGACACATTTCTTCGACGACATTCTCCGTGCTAAGGGCGAGCATATCCTCTCGCACATCATCAAATCTAGGACATTCGAAGACCACGTGCTCTGGTGATTCTTCCACATTCCCACACTCCGGACAGAAGGGTGACGTTGTGTGTCCGAACCGATGCAGGTACTTCCTGAAGCAGCCATGATCAGACAGGAACTGCGTCAAGTGGAAGTTGACTTCTCCATGCTTCCTGTTCACCCAGGTCGAAAGAGTCGGTATTAGCCTGTGTGTCCATCTACCGTTCTCTGCTGCATCCCACTCCTGCTGCCACTTAGCCATCGACTCCGTTCTCACCATTTTTCGTACTCCTCTGGTTTCTCTCGTCATATAGCACTCGTAGTCCTCCGCCAAGGTGATGCCGATTGGGATCATACCGGCGATAACGCATACTGCCTCCATCGAAATGGTTCTGTACGCACTCACGACTCGCATGGCCATGAGCCGGAACGTACTGCTCAATTTCCTTTGGTTCTGCTTCGTTTTCAGCGCTTCAATCCAGGCTGGACCTCCGTACCTTAGTATTGATGAGGAAACACTAGCCAGAAGACGTCTCTTGCTGCTGCTTGGACCAGAATTGTTCGGCATGATTCTGGCTATTGCGTTGATGACCTTCGTCGCCTTCTCGCAAGCATATTCGATGTGGCTATTAAAGTTTAGCCGGTCGTCGATCATCACTCCCAGATACTTAAGCATGCGCTTCGAAGCAATGGTGTGCTCTCCAACGGTAATTTCTGCCCGCTGCACTGCTTTGCAGTTACTGACCAACATCACTTCTGTTTTGTGGTGGGCTATCTGCAGCTTCGCTCCTTGCATCCAGTTACCAATCGTATCTATCGCCTCAGCCGCCAACATTTCCACTTCTTCCAGCGTCTCACCGGTTACCGTCAAGACGACATCGTCCGCAAAGCCAACGATCTCAACTCCTTTGGGCAGCTTGAGCGTCAGCACGCCATTGTACATTCCGTTCCACAGCGTGGGACCTAGAATGGAGCCTTGGGGAACCCCCGCCGTGATTCTAAGCGATTTCTGCCCCGTGTCTGTCACGTAGACAAGGACCCGGTTCTGGAAATAACTACTTAGAATCCTGCAGAGGTAGCCTGGAACCTTCATTCTATGGAGCGCCTTGGCGATGGCCTCCCAGCTGGCGCTATTGAATGCATTCTTGACATCGATCGTAATCACGGCGCAGTATCGATTTCCTCTCCGCTTCTGTTTGGAAGCTTTCTCGGCTCTGTCAATCACTGTCCGAATTGCATCCACCGTCGATCTCCCTTTCCGGAATCCAAACTGTCTCTCCGACAATCCGTGTTCACTCTCCGTGCATTTCGTCAGCCTGTTGAGGATGATCCTCTCTAAGAGCTTTCCTACAGTATCCAGCAAGCATATTGGCCTATACGATGCAGGATCCCCCGGCGGTTTTCCGGGCTTCTGCAACAGCACAAGCTTTTGTACCTTCCACCTATCAGGGAACTGACCATCGTCCAGACATTTCTGCAGCACCATCCTGAACATGTCCGGGAACGTCTGGATCGCCGCCTTCAACGCCACGTTGGGAATTCCATCCGGGCCGGGAGCTTTATTCGCTTTCAACCCTTTCGCTGCTGCTATGAGTTCCTCGTTGGAGACTTGTTCAACGTTGTCTTCATCTACCTCGCCATATGGTGTAGGTGGCCAGTTCGTTGGGTCATGCTGTGGGAAAAGTCCCTCCACGATGACTTTCAGCTTGTTGTGACACATTTCAACCGGCATCGTTGGGCCTCTGATCTTCGCCATCGCAACTCGGTATGCGTTGCCCCAGGGGTTGGCATCGGCATCGCGGCACAACTCCTTGAAACTATTTGACTTGCTCAGCTTTATCTTTCGTTTCAGTGCAGCCCTGGCCTCTCGGAACACCACCCTGCGCTCCTCTCTGTCTGCTTCTGTTCTTGCTCTCTGAGCACGCCTTCTGGCTAGAAGACAAGTAGCACGGAGGGTGCTAATTTCCTCGTTCCACCAGTAGGCTGGACGCCGCCTGTTCGTTGGCTCCAGTTTTCTCGGCATAGTTGTGTCACATGCCCTTGCTAATAATTCGGTCAACTCATTCGCACTTAGGCCCGGGACGCTGTTGTCTACCCTTAGAGCTTCGATGAAGAGATCCTTATTGAATGCCTTCGTCTTCCACTTCCGCTCGCTTACTTTCGTCCTCCGCATTTCCACCGGTGTTCGTTCGCCGATACTGTACCGGATCGCCTGATGGTCACTATGGGTGTACTCCTCGCACACTGTCCAGTTCATATTTGCCATTAGCGACGTACTGCAGAAAGTAACGTCGATAATGGATTCCCTACCATCTTTGCGGAAGGTGCTGATGGTTCCTTCGTTGGCCAGACTGACGTTCAACTTTGCCAGAGCTTCCAGCAGGCTATACCCTCTTGCGTTGGTACATCTGCTCCCCCAATCCACTGCCCAAGCATTGAAGTCTCCTGCGATGACGACTGGTCTCCGTCCAATGAGCTCTTCGGTGAGCCCATCTAGCATCTGGTGGAACTGCTCAATTGTCCATCTCGGGGGTGCGTAGCAACTACATACAAAGATTCCATTGATTTTGGCGATCACGAAACCTTCATATGAGCTTGCCACCACTTGTTGTATGGGATACCTGCCCATGACTTGTATGGCCGCCATTCCTGCTCTATCCGCCACCCAGTTACCATTATCGAGAGGGACTCGGTATGGCTCTGCAATGATTGCAACGTCGCACTTTGTTTCCGTTGTTGACTGCCACAACAGTTGCTGTGCTGTGTTACAATGATTGAGATTTATTTGGGTTACCTTCATTATTGCTGGCCCACCATCGCCTTCTTGAACTCAGGGCACCTGAAACTTCCCGTCACATGGCCATTTCCGTCCTCCTTTTTGCAGAGCATGCACCTCGGTTGCTTTGTACAGTCTTTTGCAACGTGCCCCTTCTCTCCGCATTTCCTGCACAGATCAGATCTGTCAGGGCCTTTGCAGTGTCTCGCCTGGTGACCGAAGCCCATGCATTTGTAGCATCTCTCCATTTTCTTAGATACCCGAGGAATAGCTTTCAACGGGCACACTGACCACCCAACCTTGATTCGGCCAGTCTTCAGCAGCTCGTTAGCTGCGTCCGAAGAAAGTCGTATCGACGCCGTCTGCGTGCCACCATACGCCTTTCTCAACCGAATTGCCATCGGTACGTCTCCCAGGTTGCATTGCACCTTTAGCGCACTTTTCAACTCGTCTTCTGTTGTGATCTCGTCCAGATCCCTGCACTCGACCACTGACTCCTGGGATAAGGCTCTTACGTTCGCCGTCTCGCCAAGAGATTTTTCGACGAGCTCCTTAAAAGCTGAGCTCTTAACCGTAGGATCCCTTTTCAGCTCGAATAGCATCTCGCCTTTCTGGGTTCGCCTGGTTTTCACCACATTCTCGCCTAAGTGTTTCAACTCCGGATCATCTCTCACTTTCCGGAGGAGTGCTGCGTAGGACGTTTTGTCCTTCGCCTCAACAACCAGAGCGTCACCCTTGCTTCTCTCCCTACGAGGCCTAGGATTCTCCTTATTCTTCCTGTCTTCCTTCTTCTTCTCTTCCTTCTTCCTCGCTTCTTCTTCCTTCCTCCTCGCTTCCTCTTCCTTCTTCCTCACTTCATCTTCCTTCTGTTTTTTCTTCCTCTCCTTCTGGTTCTCGACTTTACGCCACGCACCATTTTCTCCCATCTCCTTGATGCCTTCCTCGTCGTCCCTGCGTTTTTTGGGCTCCTCCTCATCTCCTGGCGTGTCCCTATCTCTCTTTTCAGGACGTGGATTTGTGGGTCCCTTCGGAGTCTCATGTGCTTGAGCCAGTCTTATGCTCTCCTTGGCCTCCAGCAGAGCCTTTTCGGCATTTTCGGCCCTTTTTCTCCACTCTTGACATTCCCGATCTGCCACTGTTATGCCGGATTTGATACCGGTCACAAGTTGCTTGATCTCTTTGTGTACGTTGTTTTTATCCTTCACGAACACATAGAGATCATCGATCTTCCTCCTGACCTCCGTCATTTTGGTTCTCCCGAGCTGCAGTTCTTGGGATTTGCTACTACTGGATATTGGTGTGAATATCTGGCTTAGCCCAACGCCTGGCTGCTCTTCTTGAAACTTACTGCTGCTGCTGGAACTCGCAGTGACCCCCAGGTTCGACACTGGTGATCTCTGCAATATCCCACTCCTTGCGAACACGTTTGCTCCTCCGTTTTCACTGTCTGGCGTATTGCCGTCGTTCTTCATATTTTTTTTGGTTTTTTCATTTTCTTCATTTTTATTTTTTTCTCCAATTTTATCCATTCTGATGGGTCCCCCCTTCGGGCCGCTATCTCCACTCGTTGTATGTAGTCTCCTATCGTGATCCCATGGTTATCTATGCAAGCAGGGAGGCCATGCTAGGGTTGACACGGTCCTTCATGGGGGCCGTGTTCAGAGCCAGATCGGCGTAAGTCAGGAATGTTACATCTGAGCCTACTACTCACCAATCACCAATTGGTGACGAGTTTTGAACGTATCCGGAGGCCTGCCAAGGTTTTACCGGGACGGGGGCAGCCGCACTATTAGCCCACTCGCCATTTCAAGAAGGTGTCACCCTTCTTTACTTAGGGAGCAGAATAGCACGACTGTCAGCCCTGTAGCGTGGTATCCAATCCATTGTACCGTGTCGTGTCCATAGTTCCATGCCGTATCCAGTATGCCGTAATAAGGATCTTACTGGCGTCGATCCTAATGTGCCGGTTGGCACTCCTGCGGGTTGACGAAGCATTTCCTCTATCGCCGTGTTATGGTTACCGCGCCAGTGTTCGCGTCGCACCCCCTCACTTTGCTATTGTCAGAAGGACAACATTGCCCAGGCTACACCACGGGGAGGCGTGAGGTAGGAACTTGTGAGAACCAGAGCTAGGTTGTCAACTCACCATTTGTAGCCCTGTCTGTCTGTCTGTCTGTCTGTCTGTTTTTTTTTTTTTTTTTTTTTTTTTTTTTTTTTGGCAAGGAGGAAACCTTCAAAAAGGCCATCGTGCCACCGCTTGACGACTGGGCGCACAGTCGCGGTGACACGGTGTGTGGGATTCTTACCGCACTAAAACCTCCTTAGACGCCTTGCCCTTTTCCCCCGGAACCACTTGTCGTATTACTTCGGAGGGGGCCGTGCATTACGCACCTCACTTTACCTCAGCTAATTGGCGCTTCCAGTTCGCTGATCGTCTCTCCAATTTGTGAGCCATTTATCTCCCAGCGTCACGTTCTACTCGGTTATCCCTGGTGGTGGATACAGCCTACTCTGACGGAGAGTTCTCCCGGCTTCGGCTTTCAGTTCGCACTTGTGTGAGCACATTACTACTTTCTAGTTGGTCTTCCCGCCATTTTCGCTGCAGCGCTGACATGATCTGCGTTACTGCTCTGCTGACGGCGTTAAAGGTGCCCTCCTCTCGACACATTTCTTCGACGACATTTTCCGTGCTAAGGGCGAGCATATCCTCTCGCACATCATCAAATCTAGGACATTCGAAGACCACGTGCTCTGGTGATTCTTCCACATTCCCACACTCCGGACAGAAGGGTGACGTTGTGTGTCCGAACCGATGCAGGTACTTCCTGAAGCAGCCATGACCAGACAGGAACTGCGTCAAGTGGAAGTTGACTTCTCCATGCTTCCTGTTCACCCAGGTCGAAAGAGTCGGTATTAGCCTGTGTGTCCATCTACCGTTCTCTGCTGCATCCCACTCCTGCTGCCACTTAGCCATCGACTCCGTTCTCACCATTTTTCGTACTCCTCTGGTTTCTCTCGTCATATAGCACTCGTAGTCCTCCGCCAAGGTGATGCCGATTGGGATCATACCGGCGATAACGCATACTGCCTCCATCGAAATGGTTCTGTACGCACTCACGACTCGCATGGCCATGAGCCGGAACGTACTGCTCAATTTCCTTTGGTTCTGCTTGGTTTTCAGCGCTTCAATCCAGGCTGGACCTCCGTACCTTAGTATTGATGAGGAAACACTAGCCAGAAGACGTCTCTTGCTGCTGCTTGGACCAGAATTGTTCGGCATGATTCTGGCTATTGCGTTGATGACCTTCGTCGCCTTCTCGCAAGCATATTCGATGTGGCTATTAAAGTTTAGCCGGTCGTCGATCATCACTCCCAGATACTTAAGCATGCGCTTCGAAGCAATGGTGTGCTCTCCAACGGTAATTTCTGCCCGCTGCACTGCTTTGCAGTTACTGACCAACATCACTTCTGTTTTGTGGTGGGCTATCTGCAGCTTCGCTCCTTGCATCCAGTTACCAATCGTATCTATCGCCTCAGCCGCCAACATTTCCACTTCTTCCAGCGTCTCACCGGTTACCGTCAAGACGACATCGTCCGCAAAGCCAACGATCTCAACTCCTTTGGGCAGCTTGAGCGTCAGCACGCCATTGTACATTCCGTTCCACAGCGTGGGACCTAGAATGGAGCCTTGGGGAACCCCCGCCGTGATTCTAAGCGATTTCTGTCCCGTGTCTGTCACGTAGACAAGGACCCGGTTCTGGAAATAACTACTTAGAATCCTGCAGAGGTAGCCTGGAACCCTCATTCTATGGAGCGCCTTGGCGATGGCCTCCCAGCTGGCGCTATTGAATGCATTCTTGACATCGATCGTAATCACGGCGCAGTATCGATTTCCTCTCCGCTTCTGTTTGGAAGCTTTCTCGGCTCTGTCAATCACTGTCCGAATTGCATCCACCGTCGATCTCCCTTTCCGGAATCCAAACTGTCTCTCCGACAATCCGTGTTCACTCTCCGTGCATTTCGTCAGCCTGTTGAGGATGATCCTCTCTAAGAGCTTTCCTACAGTATCCAGCAAGCATATTGGCCTATACGATGCAGGATCCCCCGGCGGTTTTCCGGGCTTCGGCAACAGCACAAGCTTTTGTACCTTCCACCTATCAGGGAACTGACCATCGTCCAGACATTTCTGCAGCACCATCCTGAACATGTCCGGGAACGTCTGGATCGCCGCCTTCAACGCCACGTTGGGAATTCCATCCGGGCCGGGAGCTTTATTCGCTTTCAACCCTTTCGCTGCTGCTATGAGTTCCTCGTTGGAGACTTGTTCAACGTTGTCTTCATCTACCTCGCCATATGGTGTAGGTGGCCAGTTCGTTGGGTCATGCTGTGGGAAAAGTCCCTCCACGATGACTTTCAGCTTGTTGTGACACATTTCAACCGGCATCGTTGGGCCTCTGATCTTCGCCATCGCAACTCGGTATGCGTTGCCCCAGGGGTTGGCATCGGCATCGCGGCACAACTCCTTGAAACTATTTGACTTGCTCAGCTTTATCTTTCGTTTCAGTGCAGCCCTGGCCTCTCGGAACACCACCCTGCGCTCCTCTCTGTCTGCTTCTGTTCTTGCTCTCTGAGCACGCCTTCTGGCTAGAAGACAAGTAGCACGGAGGGTGCTAATTTCCTCGTTCCACCAGTAGGCTGGACGCCGCCTGTTCGTTGGCTCCAGTTTTCTCGGCATAGTTGTGTCACATGCCCTTGCTAATAATTCGGTCAACTCATTCGCGCTTAGGCCCGGGACGCTGTTGTCTACCCTTAGAGCTTCGATGAAGAGATCCTTATTGTCTGTCTGTCTGTCTGTCTGTCTGTCTGTCTGTCTGTCTGTCTGTCTGTCTGTCTGTCTGTCTGTCTGTCTGTCTGTCTGTCTGTCTGTCTGTCTGTCTGTCTGTCTGTCTGTCTGTCTGTCTGTCTGTCTGTCTGTCTGTCTGTCTGTCTGTCTGTCTGTCTGTCTGTCTGTCTGTCTGTCTGTCTGTCTGTCTGTCTGTCTGTCTGTCTGTCTGTCTGTCTGTCTGTCTGTCTGTCTGTCTGTCTGTCTGTCTGTCTGTCTGTCTGTCTGTCTGTCTGTCTGTCTGTCTGTCTGTCTGTCTGTCTGTCTGTCTGTCTGTCTGTCTGTCTGTCTGTCTGTCTGTCTGTCTGTCTGTCTGTCTGTCTGTCTGTCTGTCTGTCTGTCTGTCTGTCTGTCTGTCTGTCTGTCTGTCTGACCCTTATAGACTCGGAAACTACTGAACCGATTGGCGTGAAAATTTGTATACAGGGGTTTTTGGGGCCGTGGAAGGTTCTTATGATGGTTCAAGACCCCTCCCCCTTCTATAAGGTGGGGCTCCCATACAAATGAAACAGAAATTTCTGCATAACTCGAGAACTAATCAAGCAAATGGAGCCAAATTAGGCATGTGGGGGCGAGTGTGGGGGTATAAGGAGATAATCATAGGGGGTAGCCCCTTAGATAATAGGGGCGGGGGGGTGGGGGGCTACGTACAATATAGCATGTTTTTTTTAATCGGCGCCTAAACCCAAGCTAATATTGAATCCCGAGCAAGACCGGGCACACTCAGCTAGTGACATATAAAATTTGAAAATTTTGCTTTCAGAAGGTCACAACTAGCGATTGGCTGTAACGATGAGCAACGCGATGAGCGAGCAATCAGCGATCATAAAATCGCTAGTTGTGACCTTTTGAAAGAAAAAAGAACAAATTTTATATGTCATACACAAACTTTACCACCTCTTCTTGCATCTTACAAATAGAAATTATCATTATAGTATCTCATTGTTTAATAATTACGAAAAATAGCATTTTAGCTGTAATGAGCAATTGCAGCCTGGTGGTTAATTTTTAATTCGACTCATTCAGCAAAATAGCCGCAAGTGAAATGAAAATATTGATTTTTTTCTTCTAAAATTGCATGGATTTGATTTGTGTTTTGATGGCATGCAGGAGCAAGGTAAACCGATTTCACTATTCAATGTGTATAGTTTGACTGATTTTTATTTTCCAGTGTGTTTGGCCGTCAACAAAACAGTGTTTATATAATACGAAATATGTATTATATAAGAATAAGCATGCCAGACATCAGGTCTGAGAGCCTACTAAGATTTTGTTTAGAGCTTCAGAGAGATTTGGAGATCTACTGTTGAGCTTTAGGGTAGTTCAGAGATCTTGAGAACAGAACTTAAAAAGTTCAGAAAATTTTTTCAGAAATTAAAAGAAATTTGTAAAAATTCAGAAAAATGTTCAAAGAAATTTTCAAAACTTCAAGCAAGCTTGAATATTTTCAAATCAATTTGTAAAACTATTAGGCAAATTTTGGTAAATATTCAGGGAACTTCGCAGACCTTCAGAAAAGTCCAAGAATCTACAGTGAAATGTAAAAAAAATCTCAGAAGTTTGGAGATCTACTGAAACATTATTGAACATCAGAAACGTTCGTAGATTTTTAGAACAAAGCTACAGAACTAGGGGCAAGCCAGCTGTACTCAAAGTTAATATTTTTGCTCCGAGTAAATTTGAGTAACTCATTATTACTCAAGAATGATCAAAGTAGTCTGGCCTTATTCAGTCTGGTATATTCATCAACAAATACAAACCACGTTGTGAATAAACATTATGTGTCAGAGAAGGAGGAGGAGAATCAGAAATATTTTATTATATTCTTGATACAAATCCTTATTTAATCAATTGAATTCATTCACAGCATGAAATCTGAGAATTTTGCTTTGAAGGGAAATGAGGTAAAAAATGCCATATCCGAAGATGGCCTTACATGAAAAATGTATCAGTATCACCCAATTCGACGTAATTTATGAAGCTTTCATGTGCTTGGAAAATCAGAGGTTCTGCAAGTCTACAATTGCAAATTGCATCATCTCAAATAGGAATGAATAAGTTGAGAATTCAAGACGGATGTGAGCTTGATTTCGTTTTATGGAAACTTAAAATTTTAAATAATCTATTAATCTCGGGTCGAACCTAGTGGCAATTAGAAATGCTTATAGTTAATTTTTCTGAAAATCATGACAACCAGTAACCAAATGGATTATTTTTCTATACTTCTCTGAATGCCCAAGTTTTAGTGCAGAACTATGAGCCTTAAAGTTCTGCACTAATTCTTGAGCATTCAGACAAAAGTTAGAGAATACTATTTCAAAGTATTAGTCGTAACTTTAATGCCTTTCGAATATTCAAACTGTTTTTCAATTTAACCAAATTTATCATATTTTGGAATCTGCCAATGCTATGGTCAACGTCGACCGATAACAGCCTGCACTAGATTTGGATGAAAACGGCTTACAAAGGATTTGAACGAAGCAGTAGGAAGGTCATGGGATCTATCTATGAATGATTATCCGATGTAAAACATCATTTACTCTCTTTATTTATACAGCTATTCCACTTAGACGCCCACATTCATCAGGATTCACCTTTCGGCAATGGGAAGCTGCAGAATTTAGGAACATTTATCACCGTTGAACGTCTTTCTTTGACAGTTGGGGAATAAACACAACTAGGTTGCTGTGTTACCGTGCATCGCTTGTTGAGCAACTCGAGTTACTCAGAGTTGCTCAAAATTAACTCAAATTTTACTCATGATCAAAAGCTGTCTTGCCCCCAGCTACAGAACTTTAGAAAAAATCACAAGAATGGTCAAAGATCTTCAGATAAATGTTTAGACCAACAAGAAAGAGTGCCGATTTGCTGATGCATTTTTAGAATGTCCGGGAAGCTCAAAAATTCTAAATACTTTTTTTTATACTTAAGAGAATTGCGTGGATGTTCAGAGATATTTGCAGATATTAGTTGAATCATGATAATCTACAGAGAAAATGATATAACTTTCGAGAAGTTCGTAGATTATTAGTCATTGAGTGAACATTAGAGATAATTGTTGATATTTAAGGATCTTAAATCTGCATGGATTTAGGAACTTTGTACATTTTAGAGAAATTTGCAGAACTTCTAAAGAACACAAGGGACTTCTAAGATATCTGCAGAACTATCGAGACATTTGCAGATCTTCAGGAAAGTTTGTTGATCTTCAAAGATATTTTACCAGATAACAGAAATAAAACTTCAGGGACATCCGAAGGTCTTCAGAGAAATATGCAGAATTAAGATCTTAACAGAAATTTTCAAAACTCAAGAAATCACGTAGATCTATAGAGAACTTTTCCCACTAGCTTGTCGAAAGTTGGAATCGACATCCTGGCGAAGTTTTGAAATCCTTTTTCGTCTTAATATCGCAGTTCTTGAAAGACAAAATGACCCAGATCCCTGTCGGTGTTTCTCCTGAGCAACCATTTCATACTCCACAAAGTTCACCTTCTCCTTCTCATTTTATTTAAAATAATAAAAGCAAATACGCCTGCCAAAGCTAGAGCAATTTTCCGTTAATTCATTATGGAAGCATTTACTTTGATTCCGGATAAAATTTTGTTTTGAAATCTAGATTGACAATCCTTTCGACATGTGCAAGCAGTGTGAACACCAGTGTGCCGAAAGTAAAATCGAGCAGATTTTTCATTATGGCGGCGGTCAAAATCAGACCATGAAATCAGATAGTCCTAACGGACCTTTAGCGAGAAATTCGTTTATTTAGCCGTGGTAAACCAAAGAGAAAGTCGATGAAGAGAATCGATCAACTAGGATAGGCACTTTTCAAATGTTACGCGAGATATGTTTGAATTTTGTTTCCGCGTTTTCTTGTGATAGGGTTTTTGATCTAATTTCCGTCCTACTAAGCACAACCCGCGCTTTACCTCTCTTTTCTGAACGAGTTTAAACAAAAAATGGAAAATTTCTGTCAAAGATGACTTGCAAATTTATTCACCTTTCCATACGTACCGTTGGATTTGAAAAAGAGTCACACTGCTTCTTGATTCTAAATTTGTTCTACGAGTTTCAATTCCGTCCTAACGCATTGAAACGCCATTAGATTTTCTTCGTCCTACGGATAAACGTAGAAAAAGGGGATTCGCTAGGAGCGCTTCTTTTGTTTTGCGAACAATGAGTGTAAATATTCATACAATGCGCTCTAACAGGGTTTATGTTGTAGCTAATGAACTAACGCATTGGAACAAACCTACTATTGATTTGTCCACGGTGAAATCATTGATATTATTGATCTTTTCTGATCAATAGAACGGAAATGGGCGATTACGACGAAGTAGTGCTCTACCCTATTAAAATTTAAAAAAATGTGAAGGTTCTTGCGAATATGTGGTTTTTCGTATGTGGATCTGAGAGTGGATTAAAAGTGCACTTCATCGGGAGCAGCTTGAGCGAGGGACTCAAGGGGCTCATGGATCAAGTGGACCAACATGCCGGTGCGTTAATTGCGATGCACTTCTTCCCAAGGCCACCAAGGGGAAACAGATTTTCTTATTATCAAGATCAATGAGATGGTGATTTATTTGGGAGAACAATTGATCTTAAGCTAAGGAATCACGGAGAGGCCGAATAATTACTGATTATTCGGGTGAGACCTGTAGTAAATAGGACAAGCTAATATTGCCAGTTCAGTGAAAAAATAACATTTGGCGTCAGATTTGACAACCGAAATTGACAATCATAACTGACAACTGCTTTTGAGATTTTCGAACACTGAAGCAACATCGTTTCTTGAAGACCGAGTTGAAGTCGGATGGAAGTTCCCCTATTCACCAACCAACCTATGGACTATTACACAACTTCATTTTATGAGGACCCCCGTCTCCACAATTATTTCGTAGATTGTAGGGCTACATGTAGCAAGGAGTTCAATCCGTCTTCAACCGAGGCTTCGAAGAATGATAGGTTGTGATTTGTTTCGTACTCTACGTTTGTATTCCGGAATTGTTGTTGTGTTTATGTTTGACCGCTGCGGATGTTGCTTCTTCTTATTTGCTTCCCCTCCGAAGGAAGGCGTAATCAGAGATGTTATGCCTTAGAACATCCCGGCGGCGCCGAGTGGGAGTGAACCCTGGCCTGCTGGAGTGAGAGATAATCACGCTTACCACTACACCACCGGCGCTGCTATGCAAGACTAATGTGTTGCTAAAATTTACGTAAATTGTCGAAATTATACTCATCACACGCTATGTCTGATGGCACTTTTTTGCAACATTCATGTACCTCAGTGTTTTCTTCACAAGGTGTTAGTATTGATCTTAACAATCAAATTTGTGAAGGTTTTAAAATATTTCATCTTGAGTTTTTTGAGAAAAAGTGTTCTGAAGTTAACAAAGCAGATTATGAAGGCGTATATTACAATTCATATTTATTGCTAGGACAACATCAAAATTTACGCCACTTTAGTAGCGACGATCGTTGTAAGATTTTTATCGGATTTCCATAAAGGAGATAGTAGGTTCCCGAAGGTGGCATTTGAAATCCTGAGGGGTGGATAAATTGCTTGGATTTGGATTTAGAGATGTTTAACTGAACGGCGCAATCAAAAATATTTTCTGAAAATCGTTTAACCGACAATGCCGATTATACAGGAATAAAACTCACATGAGGTTAGCAACTCTTGCCCAGTGAGTTTAGGTAGCCTTCATCTTGAATTACTACAAAACTACAAGACTGCTACAGCTTCATTGCAGTTCCCATATTTTGTCTAAAGAACCTTTCAGGAAGGTTCAGCGACTTTCTACGAAATTCTGCGACCTATAGGGAACTGTAGTGAATTTTAGGAAAGTGCTGCAAACTTTAAAGACTTTCCTCCAAACAATCAGAGCAACTTTCATTGAACTTCAGGAAAATTCTTCAAACTTTAAAGATGTGCTTCGATCTTCAGAGAAGTTCTACAAACTTCAGAAACATTCTGCCAACTTCAGGAACGTTTTGTGAGCTTCAATGTCCTTATTTCCTCTACGAACTTTAAGAGAGTTCTGTGAACTATAGAAACTTTATATGAATTTCAATGATACTCTGCAAAAAGTTCTGGATGGTCTGTAAACCACAGGGAAAATTTAATAACATTAGGAAAGTACTGTGAACTTTAAGAAATATTTGAGAATTCTGAGGAAAAAAAGATGCCAAACTCAGAGACCTTCAAAGAAGTTCTAAGAACATCAGGAAAGTTTGATGAATTTCATCGAAGTTCAACGAAATCGTGGAAAAACTTATGAATTTAAATTTGAATGTAACTTCTATAAGCTGTCTCATCGGGTCGCGATACCTCTTTCTCTTTTACGCTTCCCTTATGAAATGTGATCGACGGCATGAGCAGGGTGTAAGGGCGTAAAAATGAGAGTTCAAACCTAAAAACATATCGTGAGTATGGCTCACACATATCTAGAAAGAGCTGGAATTAAAGCGTAACAACTTTTATAAACAATGACTTCTGTCGATGATTTCTAGAAAGCCAAGGCTCGCCCACGCAAACCAACATAACTATCGGGTAGTGGAAGACTTTTCCTAGAAGATATAATATTCATGTGTAACCACACATACTATTTGACTCATAAATTTCATGTGTACTTCTGACTGGATTCTGTTTATGTGTGGACACATGAAAATCATGTGGAATTTTACATGGAAATTCGCCAATAAAAATGTGTCGAATTTTATGAGTCTGTGTCAATACACAGATATCCAAGGGTTATCCAACTCTGCACAACTTAATCCATGCCGAGTGATTAAGCTGTGCCAAGTGCTGTGCCGAACAAGGTTTCAATCGAAGTGTGCCTATCAATGTGTCACTATTCCATGAGTTTGGCAACCCCGAGAGTTATGACTTTTGACGTAGGACTACGTCTGTGATTTCTATATGGGGGTACACTTTGTGAAAACCAAAAATGGAACATGTAACAAAATTATGAAAGATTTTGAACATTAATAACTCAGCTGCCCCTGGACCAATTTCAATAATTTTATCACCAATCGATCAGAAATATTCCTATGCATCAATAACAATGCTTCCGACTGATGATTTTCAACAAGAAACTATTGTCCAGTGTACAAATAAAAAGTGATAATTTTATCACTGTTTTCATGAAATAAACGTTCTTCCCAAACCCAGTCGTCATAATCAAGTACCACTTGGTTGCACATCATTCTGATTTAACCTGAAAAGATATAAAAGAACGCTGCTGTCTAGCCTCAACTCACCTCCCACCAAGGTGGTTATTCTTAAAACAGGTCTGATAGGACTAGGAAAAAATGAAAAAAGCCTCAACTCATTTTCGCATTGGACTGGTCGTGGCAAAGGAGGAAAAGGTCTAGGTAATGAAGGCGCCAAGCGTCATCGCAAGGTTCTTCGTGATAGCCGCCATCCGTCGTCTGGTTCACCGTGGCGGTGTCAAACGTATCTGGTCTGATCTACGAGGTGTGCTGCAGATGTTCCTAGAAAATGAGATCCGTGATGCTACACTGAACACGCCAAGCGTAAGCGGCCATGGATGTCATCTACACTTTGAAGTTACAGAGACGCACTCTGTACGGTTTTGGAGGTTAAATCATCACCAACTTTGGCAACAAAACGACCCTTTTCAGGACCAACAAACTTATTACAGTAAAGAGTTGGAATAGAATTTATCTGTGCCTGTTTGTCCATATTCAGAGCCACACGCCCCCAACGACTATACAAAATGCTCTCCAGAGTTGAAATCTTGTAACCAAACATGGATGCAGGGGTGCAAGTGATTTTGATCGATTCTCTTCATCTTTCGTTAACTCGTTAATTGTCCTTTGCTTTCAAGGTATTGACATGAGCAAACTACGCAAAAAGAGAGTGTCGCTACTTGATAGCAAACTACTCATGATGGGAGGAGTCTGTGCTGCTTACCAGCGTGTGCAAAAAGAATGGCAATCAAAATTTCGTTTTGTGATTGTTTCCCAAACACAGACATCATATTGAAACACCATCGTGATTATGCATTGTAGCATACTCTATAAATTCCAATTTGTACAGGAAATGCTTAAGTTTCTACACTCCGCGTTGGATGGAGTCAATCTTCGAAGTAAAACAGGTGTTCATTGAGAAATTCTGTAAAAATCTTCAAAATGTTTCAACACATGGCTGCTAAGTATCTCCGCAATTATCGGAAGCGCGTGAAACCTGCGAAACAGAGTTGGACCGTTGTTGAACGCATACGAATGTATCGAGCCAACAAGAGAGCGGCTAAAGGTAAACCTATTTTTAGGATTTATTCAATAACCGACCAATTTAAAAAAAAAATGAATAATGATTTGTTCATTTTGGAGTTAAGTTTCTAAACCATTTATTTTGTTATTAATATATTAGTAAATGGAGCATCAAAAACAATCTCGTAGTTCAAGGTCAACAATGCGGTCGTGCTTTGGACACAACCCTTAATTTTTTTTTTAAATTGCGTTTGCATTCTTAATTTCTCTGATGGTTCAAGCAAGCATTCAGCTTCTCTTCATTCTCATTAGAGCGTTTACAGATCGGGAGGTGGAAGAGGACGTGGAAGCCATCAAATTTGTACGGTGTTCAACCCGTCCACCAGATTCCGGCTCGATGTTCCGTTGAACTGCTGATTCCTTGAAGATGTACAGAAACGAAAGCGTACCCGATCGATGATGGATGACATTTGCCACCTGCTCCGTATCCAATTCTTCCCGACTAAAGTAACCCAGAACTTTGATGGGAGTGAATTCAATCCCACCCTAGGAGCAACTTCCTCGAGCCATATTTTAATAAAGCATCAAATCAAATTTTCAGTAATGAGCAAGGCCTTACAGTTGACCGATCGGTAGGCCACCCATCGCACTGGGCTCCCTTGATACGAGCTAGTTTAAAAGAAGGATGATGACTGTGGTGCATCTGCAAAATGACCGGATCTGGTGACGGGGATGTGCTTGATATGGATATCCCAAAGAATGCTATATTAATTGAGACCAATGACTGGCAAGAATATACTAGCGAAAACGCAGGGGAAAATGTTTAAATTCCCATCCCAGATGATCCTTGGCAAGACCGGTATACGAGCCTGGCCGCCCTCTATGATAAGCTGTTTTTATTGATTGATTATTCTGCATAACAAACTTGTAAATGTACCTAAACTCTCGCGGAAAATCATGCTCTGATCCTTCGTTGTACGCTTCGAGGGACAAAATATTTAGCAAAAATGCATTACGTAGCCCCAGCGTAGTCAAAATTTGTCGGATATTTCCTATTCAATTTCTCAATGATACGATAACAGACTTCTTCAAAATTTCCACCACAGCCGGATTAATATTTATTTGCATCCCAACTGCGAACGTGCATAAACTAACGTTCAATGTCTCAGGTTTGTTTTTGATTTTCATGATAACGGAATCCAACCAGTTTATACTTTTGACCAGCCATCGGTCGCTGGAGGTAACCTGCTGTGGCTGTTTTGACTGCCGTATCGACAAGACCCTCTCGACCGGTCATGTGTGGTCAAGCCCGAATAGAAGCTGTTGTGGGTGAAATCACGAGCCACGGGGATTTTTGCTTTAAATCGGATTGAGTTTTGCGAGATTTAAAGCGATCCTTGGTTCAAAGAATACTTAGAGATTTTTTTCGAGTGATCCTCGAAACCGGTTTATCGTTCTTAAATTCTTGATTGAATCGTTGTTTTACCAGTTTTATGTATGACAACAAATTCTCTCACTAGCTTCACTTTTGAGTAAACAAAAAACCGAGTAGTCAACCTTAGTAACGATTTGCAAAACGTTTACACTCAGCAGTGATGCCATTTTATATTATGTTGATTGTGTCCTACTTGTGTCAAAATATGCTCTATCGTGCTGAACAGTGTGCCATGCTGTGTTTCGGCACAGTGTGCAGAGCTGATTACCCCTTGCAGATATCTCATTATAAGGTTCCAGTTTAAACTCAAAGTAGTAGATCACAATATTGGCAACACACTCACTAAACGCAAAGTCAGCACCGGAAGACAATCAGACCAACCGGGGTTTGGAATGCGTCATTCAGTGAAATACATTTGGAGAGTAAGGTCATGTTGAGATACTTTTACAATAAGATCCATCCTTTTTATTTGTTTACATTATATTTTCCATTAATAACTTTACAAAATAATGTTTCAAAATTTAAATTGGGGAGCTCGGTTAGCTTGGTGGTTGCCGTTTTTCCTTACTGAGTAGAAAATCGTGAGTTTACTCCCAAGCTCCTTAAAAAAATATGACCGTATTGCCTGCTTAAGCTAATCCTGACCCATCTCCTACTCAACTATCCAACTCCGTAGCATCTATGGGTGCGTCGGTGAGTCGCTGGCCTCTCGTTAAGTAGATGTTACACCAACAAGATGGACGTGGCCGGCAATGGTAATTGTCATGTTTTTCCTGTTCTAAAATGATTGGAGAGGTATTCACTCCCAAATAGTTTTCCTTAAGCAATCAGAATAAGAGCGTTAAAGTAGATAGATGACAGTTGCTAATATGCAATCCAAGAATTACTCCGTTACAAACGCAATGGAAAGCATGTGTACCGTTTAATATTCAATACTGATTTATTTATTTTTCTTCCTTTTTTACAGGTAGGACTACTTACTTTTGGTCGTGGATTGGCGTTTCAAGATCTATCCCTAATATATGTGAGGTATTTACAGTTAATGTGCAATGTTCAACTTTAAGCATACTGACATTTCAACGAGATATCAATTTTCGAATCTCGATCAGCATAAAGGATCATCCTTAAATTGTATTAGATAGTTACATTCAAAATTTCGACTCACATAACAATCAAAGTCAAAGTGCATAACTGCATTTCCCAAGCTCATTTGTGGTCATGTCAAGGTATCCATTAAATTTAACAGAGCTCGAAAACTCATTAAACAATGTGGCATCACCGTTCCGCTGCACTGCACACAGTAGCCCGACGGTGGCTTATTGAAAAAAAGACTAAAAACCTTAAAAACCCCCTTAACTGATTGCACGTGTCTCTCCATACGCACAAATTCCCGCCTCACAAACGCGTGTATGCTCACAGCATTAAATCATCATTATCCACCATCCTCTAATAAGGAACAACTCGGACGGCCAAAGGTGAGCCGGAAATCACACATCCCACCCGCTCCGTACACTTTCGAACTGCACGCTGATGAATTCGAAAGAGAAACCTAATCATTACAATCAACCCTGCCTACCCGATTTCCGTCTTAATGATCGCGATTATCGCCCCCGGAAAGAGGGGAGGCGGGGAAGCCAGGAAGAGGTCACGCCGGAGAAATTTTCCCGAATCGTTGAAAGGAAAATTAAACCCATACCGAAAATTTCACCTCTTGCCCGAATTTGGGTGATTCGTCTTCATCTTCATCTTGAGCTTGCTGCGGCAGACAGGTGTTGTTGTGCTTCTTCAGGTGCCCCGAAAAAAAAATGCACGAATAGAAAGACGGGCCCGCGGTGCACCATATGGTTCCGATCGAGTAAGACTAGTTTCACTAGAGCTCGATGGGGAGAGAGCCGCCAGCCACCAGTCAGTCAGTCAGTCAGTGCAGTGTGTGTAGCCGCGTTGTAATATAAAAGCGAGAAAAAAAATTAGGATGATAATTGCGATTATAACTGAACCGCATAGCTTAAGCTAAACAATACTGACCTATATACTCGCGTGCTGTTGCGATGTTTGATCGGTCGGTGGGTTGGTAGCATTGAGGCTGTTTCTTTTCTTTGCTCCTTTTCTGTGCGCGCGCTGCTGCCTTAGCTACCACCCGTCGACGTCGTCGTCGTTGGCGTCGGCGAGAAGGAGAGAGCCTTTTAAATACAGTTCCATGGCCCGACAGGTGAGCATGGTTCCGACATACATTACTACTACTTTTACTTGGTGTACGAGGATTTCAGTGGGTCAGACCGGCTAATTGAGGTTGGAAACTGGTTTAAAATTAGCGAAGTTCTGAAATAGGAAAATCGTATTGAAAGACATTCTATTCTAGTAGGCGACGAAAGGGGTCTGGCAGAATTAATGCGAGAAGCCGAACGGACAAAAGATTTTATTATTATTGAGAAGTCGAGCCTCTCCCATTCACTCTGCCAGTGTGAAAAGGCTTTAGTTTTACCTGCCACCAGAGCTGTCAGGTAAACAGTTTTTTTTTATGCATTATGCAGATATTTAAACGCCAATACAGGTGTACTACAGAATGGCAAAAATATATACTACACCTTGCAAGTTAATGTTTTTCCGTTGATTTTGACTCGACACACGTTCGTGATGATGATGATGATGATAGACTACTACCTCGACAAGGCGCCTGCACATAGTAATGCACTGTTCATACTACATGAATTGATCAAGATTTGATTTCTTATCAAACTCATCATATTCCTGTATGAAGGGCCAAAAACGGTGGGACGCACCCGTAAGCAGAGACACTTTCGCGAAACCAGCGGGAGTGATAGAGAATATTCTTCCAGAAGTAAGTTCAGACAACCAGCAACCAAATCATCGTATGGTAGAACGTCCCAATAGATGGGGAAAAGATCCCACCCTCTGTCCACGAAATGTTAGCAACAGGGAGTTGGCAATCCCACTCTCCATCCAAATCGCTTCAATCGGGAGCCCTGATGATCCATCCCGAACCTCAATATATTTTTATTGATTGAACAAGAAGCACCCTGCAGCAGCTTTTGCAATATTTGTTAATTAATCGTGTTTTTTGTATTTATTTAATTTGTTTTTCTTCATCGGACTTAACGTGTCTAAATAAATCCTGATGGGGAAAAGCCTAGAAAAGGCGTAAAAACCCCCATATCTTTTCGAAATACATGATGAATCACAATAATACAATACAATTACAACGAACATTAATCAAGTCTATAGCATAAAAAAAGTTATCCTCCTATGGCATAGAGTTGTCCGTGAATCAGGTAAAAGTCCTCGTCATGCAGTTGAACCGGAAACAAAAAATAAACAGGTAGCACAATCCTTCACGTGTACATTAAATGGACAGCTACTCACCTTCTCAGGAGTCTGCGTTGAATACGGTGACGAAAGATTTCCGCTGCACAGTTAAAGTCGAAAAACTCGTAAAACTCGTTGAAACGCCCAGACATGAACCGTATTGGGTCATGCAAGCTGTAGTTTGCAGCACGAGATCCAAGATGCAGGAAACTCCTCGACCGAAGAACTCGTTCGGGTGCGTAGATTTCGAATTCAGCCAAGATTCCTGGAGAGTCGATATCACCAATAAGTACTGCGAACACGGCCTGACTAATCGTCCGCCTATGTTCTAGTGTTTCAAGACCCAGAAGTTGACAACGATCTTCGTACGGCGGAAGGTTCACAGGGTCATTCCAAGGAAGGTGACGAAAGGCATACCGAACAAATTTCCTTTGAACAGATTCAATCCTCGCTATCCAAACTGCTTGATACGGGCACCATACTACCGAGCTGAATTCCAAGATCGATCGCACTAGAGAGCATTATAGAGCTTTTAGACAGGCAGGATCGCGAAACTCGTCAGCGACCTTGAAAATGAACCCGAGTTGCCTGTTAGCTCTCGCAACGATGCCCGAGTAATGAAGCTTGAATGTTAAGGCGCAGTCCAGCGTGATTCCTAGGTCACGAACATTGTCCACACGTTGCAGAAGTTGGTGATTTATCGTATAGTTGAATGCCACTGGTTTCAGCTTACGATGAAATGAGATAATATTACATTTTTGTACATTCAACGTGAGATAGTTTCTTGAGCACCACTCTTTGAAAGTATCGATTAGGTGCTGAAGCCGCAAGCAATCGGCGAAGCTACGAACAATCACATAGATATTCACATCATCCGCGTAGAACGATCGGCAACCAGTTGGGAGGATCAGTCCGGCCTCATTCACAAAAATCGAGAATAGCAATGGTTCCAAGCTGCTACCTTGAGGAACACCGGAGCTGTTTGTAAAAAAATCCGATTGCACTGATCCGATTCTAACACAAAATTCCTGATTGGTCAGGAACGAATTGAACCAACGAGTTAAACCCGAGGATACACCGATCACCGAGTATTATACACACTAAGATTATTTTACTGTAATTTGTGATTTTTTTTCGAAATCTCAACAACTGAACGTTCGGTAAACAGTTCAGTGATGTTTCACAGATTTTATGTGCTTTTTCACAGATATTAAAATTACAGGAAAACTGTGAAAAATCACCGAACTGTTTACTGTTCAACTGTTGAGATTTCGGTAAAATTTCAAAGATTTCGGTAAAATAATCTTAGTGTGTATGTTTGAAATATTTTCGGTCATTGAACAATAAAACATACGTAGAAACCATTTCACATGATTTTTGTAATAAAAACAAAGCAAGAGAACTATTTTTATCACTCGACATTGTAAATTAGCGAAAAAAGGAAGTATTGAAATTTTAACAATTTTCCTAAATGCACTATTGAAATTACAATTTCACTGCCGAAATGGCGATTGATTATTCAAATAGTGGATTCAAGATGATGGATGATTTTAGAAATCGTGGATCCAAAATGATGAATCTATTATAAAATGGTTGAAAATTCAAACAAATGGTCATTAAGCAAAATAACCATACAAATTTTATTAAATATGGTCAATTTAGAGCTAGTTACACACTGATTTTTTAGATATGCGCGGCCTTGAGGTGCACCAAGCACCTCCATAATTGTGATATAGGAATGTATAACTGCATTTACACAGATTTTAGTTCCTTCCTTGACCCTGGGGTATGGGACAAACTTGTCTGCGATTAGTTCGCAATAAATCTTAAAAATACTAACAGGGAAAAGCGCACAGTAGGTGGTCGGATATAGCAAAATCACGAATTTAATTGAATTGTGTATAAACTATTGACTTAATCACAGAATGCCATCGAAGGAATTGTTCACATAAATATTGATCACAATTTGACAATTTCAAAAATCTATCTAGCGGCAGTTTCTTATGTGATTTTTCGGTGGAGTGAAAGGACACGGATAGAAATCTCCTTATACCTTTTGGCAAATTTCTATTGCTGATTATTCATAGAATGTATAAGTCAACTAATGAGCAGACGCCTTGCAAAAAGTTAATGGAGATCATGTGTCAAATGAAATGTATAAGCGGTCACACATACCTTCTATGCATTCTTATATGACCTATGCGGTTCGTCTTATGGAATGTATAAGTGAAACACATGAATAAAATAATTGTTTTTCGTTTCGTGTATGGAAAAAAATATACTTAACTTAACATTTTCACATAAAGAGATAAATGGAACATTTGTTCGGCTAAGCTGTAGATCTACTCAAAATATGAAACTTTGTTGAAGATACCAAATTTCTATGTCGAATAGTTTTGAATATGAAACGTTTTTTAGTTTCCCCTTTAAATTTAGTGTTTTATTATTGACTTTTTGTATAATAATGTTTCAAGCAAACAATGTTCTAGATAAATGTGAACAAAGTAAAATCACATGTTTTTTTTCTGAAACACGTGGATTTTCCAAACAAATCGCTGTAAAAACATTCCAAATCCAAACCCTAGAGGCACTGCTATACTGCCCGTAATCTCATATCAGTCCCATATGGTAAAAGTAGGCGTTGAGAAAATGGTAGTTGAAGTTAAGAAGGTGCAATTTCCATGCAAATAATAAAAAAAAAATCATAGTTAATTATTCGATAGTTTTGTCAAGTTCAAATCAGTAGCAATGCAGCATGCATAATTAATTATATCAGCCAAAAATATGGCGATTCAAAAAGCAGTACTGTAGCTTGATCTCTGGACGATTTAATTATTTCTGGATGGGACTGATATGCGATTACTTTGCTTGATGGGACAAACTGACTTGATGTTGTTTTCACAGTTGTCATGATCGAAGTCCGTAGTTTAATCACACAATATTAAAGTAGATGCCAATTGATAGTGGATAGCGTTATTATATTAAAAATGACGAAATTCCATATGGGACTGATATGCGATTATAGGCAGTATAGAATAAATAAAGTGTCTGGATTCTAAGTGGACCAGGCTTTATACATCGCAATACTCCGAATACCAGACGGTCTGTTAATCCAGACATTTCATTATTCAAATAAATTATTACGTCTACCTTGCTACATAGTAAACATGTGTGATGATTCTGAACGATGACATTATGTCTTGGTAAAATTTACGTACTAGTTGGACGAGGGGTTGGAGGGAAGCATCACCCAACAGATGTTCATTGCCCATAAAAGCATAACTGTCCCATATGAATAGGAAATCAAGCTAAGATGGGACAATTGTGCGAGTATCGGCAGTACACATCAGAAATAACTTGGTAGACTTTTGGGAGACTAGTAGCGATTAGCAGTAATACAGCGCGGAATTTTTTTTTCCTTTGGTTTGTTTTTTCCGTCGATCTTGTTTTCCGTGCTGAGCACCAATGCTACCGACGTGCCAGGAAGGCAGCTCCCACACCTGGACCCTACCTATCGACCCATCAACTCATGAACCGGGGACCAACGGCTTTACTTCCCATCCGAAGGAAGGCGTAATCAGAGATGTTATGCCTCAGAACATCCCGGCGGCGCCGACTGGGATTGAACCCAGGCCTGCTGGGGTGAGAGGTAATCACGCTTACCACTACACCACCGGCGCCGTTACACAGCGCGGAATGTCTTCCTTCGATTTCGACAACGAGTTCACAAATTGTCACGAAAATTATACAGAAGGATGAAGAAACAGTGAAAGTTGCTGAGATCGTTTTAGATTCAAAATTTTTATTATTATATACATAACAATGCTGGGATTGGGATGCACCATCAGGGCACCCAATTTAAAATATTTGGACGGGAGAGTGGGAATGCCAACTCCCTGTTGAGAACATTTCGTGGATAAATGGCGGTCTCTTCTCCCCGGCATCTTCCTGTTTGGGGACTCGAATTTTTGTCCAATTGTGTGATCAAAAGGAGATTCTTTACTGTCACGTAGATGCGTTTAAGCGAATTTGCCTATCGATGTACCCAATCCGTTGGCCCTTCATACAGCAACATGTTGAGGACAATCAGACGTTATTAAGCTTGATCAAGACAAACAGAGAAGAGAGCCCACTGCTATCGGCCACCACCACCAGCATCGTCATCAAGTACCACCCATGCGTGATTACCTCTCACCCCAGCAGCATTGGCGTAGCTAGAAAATTCATCTGGAGGAGGCCTTTTTGCAAAACTACGGTTAAATAAAAATTCACTCAAATTGCGTCATGGCAACTTATTTTTGGGTATTTTTCCTGCTTCCAATAATATGACATTGAGGTTTACTATTATTTAAATGGTGAAACAATAAATTTGATTAAATTTACTTCATATCAACGATTGGGACCTCGATTGGGACAGCCTTAAACGCTTACTGATTTTGAACAAGCAATGATTGTTTTTTTTTTTCCATGGTTTATTTTCCGTTGATCTTGTTTTCCGTGCTGAGCACCAATGCTACCGACGCCAGGAAGGCAGCTCCCACACCTAGACCCTACCTATCGACCCATCAACTCATGAACCGGGGGCCAACGGCTTTACTTTCCTTACTTAGGAAGACGTGATCAGAGATGTTTTGCCTCAAGAACATCCCGGCGGCGCCGACTGGGATTGAACCCACGTCTGCCGGGGTGAGAGGTAATCACGCTTACCACTACACCACCGGCGCCGCTTTAGCAATGATTGTTTGTTCATGGTTTTTGTAATGAAATCATAGTCGGGATCTTATAAATTTAAGCATCTCAAACTTAAGAAAATTCCCAGAATTAGGTAATTTTATGAATTTTATAACTAGCTTTATTTTAGATTTTGAATATTTCATCATCAAATATCAAGCATAGGAACCAAAATTAAATTCTAGGAGTTTGGAATTTATAATTTTATAAAATTCTGGCTGTTTTAAATTTTATACATTTAGGGCGTAGGAAAATTTTCAATATGCACCTTTTTGTTATATATTTTATTAAGGAGACTTTTAGCCTCAGTGTTCGTCTCCGCAGATGCACATTTCTTAAAATTTTGAATTTTAAAATAAAAATAGTTTTGAGATCCCAAACCCATATGTTTTCAAGATTTTCGAATACAAATGTAAATTAAAGTCAACGAAATTAGATCAATTGTCGTAATTCGACTAAGATAAAATTGGAAGATCCTTCCTAGACAGTCATTTCATAATAAATTCTTGTACATGAATATTAAAAACAAATAAGAAATTTAATAATTGTAATATGTTTGACCTAATCAAAAGTTTCAAAAAAATCGACAAAATTTCGTTCAAAATAAATTTTATGAATTTAAAAAAAGGTTTTGATATCGTCGGCTTAAACAAGCTTTGAATATCCTGGTCTTCGAAATTCGTAATTCAAGATCTTGGGAAACATACTTGCTAGATTCTGATTACAGCATTTCTCCAGAGAAAAATTCTTCGAAGTAAGAAAGTAAGAAAAAATTAGGATTTAAAAATTTCGAAAAATCTTAACGTGTGGCAAAAATTGTGAATAATCAGGTTATAGTTTAATTTCATCAGGTTTTTAAGATACCGGATTTTGAATGTCATGATTTTGATATTTGAATAGAAAAGAAAGTAATAAAGCATTTATCCAGAACAATTTTTATTCGATGCATCGGACTAGCTAACAATCGGAGTTATATATAAAATCAAGATTTAACTATAATTCTAATCGAATGGAATGAACTTGAAACTTGAATGCTTGTGTCCCTGTTTATAATTAGATAGTAAATTAACTTATTTTTACAAAAGTTGGGATATTTTTTTGTATTTTATATTTAGTTAGTTTTGGTTAGTCCCATTTGGTATCAATTTATTATTAACACGTACTTTATACGGGTAAGCGCTTCTTCAGTTAATTTATTTAATCAAAAAATACACACAAAAAGCACGGAATTTTTCATTTGCTAAGCCATGCAAACTATACTGCTGCAAAATTTCGAAATTTCTGCCCGGAATTCAGCTGCTGGAGTGCAAATATTTGACAATATAGCTAAATCACCAAGACACGGGGGTCTTCCCTATAGAAAATGTGTAAATATAACTATAAAATCAAGATTCATCATTCAAGATTCCATAAGATTTCATTAGCTGGAAAACTTTTGATTTCTTTCTGATCAACCTACAGTCTTGAAAGATTTTTTTTTAATTTTAAACAGTTGGAGATCCTCAGAACCTGATCAACCATAAGTCTTGGAAAAATATCCAGTGAACTTCTTCGACTATATGGAGATCTTTCGAATATTTCCTGCTGTCTAGGAAGGATGTCGGAAAAAATATCCTGTAACTAAATGCAACGTTTCCTGAACATCTACAAAACTTAAGTTTTACAAAATATCCTCAATTTCTGAGAAGTTCCCTGAATTTATTCCAAATTCCATATTTTTTCCAATCTCTCTTAATTCTACAAAGATTTCTGCACATCTTTGCACTTCTGGAAAGACACCTAAGACATCTATAAATATTTGTAAACAACTAGAAAGTCAACGGCGCCGGTGGTGTAGTGGTAAGTGTGATTACCTCTCACCCCAGAAGGCCTGGGTTCAATCCCAGTCGGCGCCGCCGGGATGTTCTGAGGCATAACATCTCTGATCACGCCTTCCTTCGGATGGGAAGTAAAGCCGTTGGTCCCCGGTTCATGAGTTGATGGGTCGATAGGTAGGGTCCAGGTGTGGGAGCTGCCTTAGTGGCACGTCGGTAGCATTGGTGCTCAGCACGGAAAACAAGATCGACGGAAAAAAACAAACCAAAGGGAAAAAAAAAACTAGAAAGTTCTCTGAAATTTAGCGAAGTTCCCAGAACGTCCAAGAAGTTCATGGAGTTTTTTTGGAGTAAGATCTCTGACAAACAAAGTTCCCTAAACTGAAGCGAAGATCCCTGAAGTTCTTAGAAGTTTATTGAACTATTTTTAGATCTTTTACAAAATTCCCTGAACTTTTTCAAAATTCCTTCCACCTATATGAAGTTTTATGCAGCTTCTCAAAATGCTACGAAATTCGAAAAACTTCTACAAAGTTTGCTGCGGATAGTTCCCAAAAAAATAGTAGTATTAGTCATAGATAGAAATCTAATAGCGAATAAGTTTATTATTCAGTTTCAACCTTGTTTTCTGACAAACGTCAGTTTGATCGTTTGTTTTTAAAACCTTGTTCAGGTTGAGGTTCGCACTGACAAAAAGTTCGGTTTCGCATAATAAACGAATTCGCTATAAGGTAGTCCTAACTCAGAATGTCAGAAGAGGATTCCAAGAAGTATGTGGATATAATTCACATAAAAAAAACCTGTAGAAATTTGCAGTGAAAATGTTGAGGTAATTCAGATATAGTTGGATGCATTTCCAATTCTAAAGTAAACCTGATCTACATACTATGGGTAGATTAATCATGCAGAGAATTCCTAGTAGTAGGTTAAGTGTGGGCATAATGGGTCACGGGTCACGGGGCAAGATAGGCCATCTACAATACATGATTTTTTCTTCAACATGCTCAATGCGCAATGCTGGTTTGAGAGGCGATGTTTAATAAGAGACGCGCGAAGACTGAAGTCAAAAGCTCCAATCGAACCGTCAAACACGGTTCCATTCGAGCAATGTAAATAAACACGAGTGCTTCACGAGGAAAGTGTGAGGAGTATTGCGATGGCGGTTTATATTTAACTTTTGATATTTAAATAATTATAATTAAGTTTGCGTCTGAAAAATGCAATCGGATAGTATTTGACTTTTAGCGAACATCTTTTGAGATAATATTTTTTTTTATTTACATCAATGTCAAATAGCAAAGATTTTTACAAAATTACAAAGCTGCTGATCGACTATCATGTTTTTAATCACTGGATTTGCATGGTTGATGAATGCAAAGTCAAAACATTTTGAACCTATCATCTAGTTTTATGTAAACATCGTGACAGTCTTCAAAAATAGTGATTTGCAGTATCATCATCAAGGTAGCTAACTGGGCTGGAATATTATTGTTATTTATCAGCTGTATTCTCGTTATGTTCTCACTCATATGCGCTCCAGTGCAACGAAAAACATATACATCGGCCCTGTAACGTTGATCAAGGCGTTTCCGGTGTAATCTGAGATAGTGAATTTATTGAAAGACTTCAAAAAAGAGATTTCTCGATTACTTTTTAAAGGGACGTATCTGCTTTTGTAAACATTTAGCTGTCGGTTTAGCGTAACTGGTAGCTCACTCTTTCATTTTCAGTTTCCCATAGTGAGTACCAATGCTACCGACGCCAGAAAGGCAGCTGCCACACCTGGACCCTACCTATCGACCCATCAACTAATGAACCGGGGACCAACAGCTTCACTTCTCTTCCGAAGGAATGCATGATCAGAAATTTTATGCCTCAGCAAAATCCCGGCGGTGGAAAGTTTTTCTTATTTCTGAATTACCATAAAAATTTTACTTCAAATTTGATTTTTGTTTACATTCTCCGACTGATAATTGAGAGATATCAAACGTGAACATTTTTCGACGCTCACAAACCTGTTGATAGTTTTCCAAAGAGGAACTGCACTCAAGAACAGTAAGTACTCCTTAACTAGAGCCTCTGAATACCTTCGACTCACACCTCTTCGTCAGCTGTTTGCTTGCAGCTACAGACTGAATAACAGAGCCTCATTCCGGGATGGAGAGATGCAGCAAGGCAAACATGTTGGATGAAGTATCGTGAACCAGTTCCATGCTTCGTCAACTGGGCCTGCCAGCAGTGCACAGCATGAGCATCGGAACAGGAATCGGGAACGGGATCGTTTCCTCTCCGATGCTTTTTACCATTTCTGCAGCTATTTTTCCGCACTTTGTCACCGAAGATCGCGATCTTTCGCCGTCGCGCAAATTGCCGGCAAGCACTTTCGTGGCTCAATCACACAGTGTGTGGTACGAAACTGGTTCGAAACGACTCTTGACTAGTATGTAGGTCTCATGTCAAATGCTGTTCCATCCATTTAGCCACAGCCAGTTGCAGCCCAAGACTGTTGCTCTATTTTGATTGTCTGTCACGAAGCTAGGAAGATTTGTTGCGCCCGAAGCGATTTCAGATCTAATCGAAAATGACATGATTTTCTGCGGGGTTCGTTTAGAGATTGGCAATTAAAATTGAACTGACAAGCTGTTTATCTGATTTGACAACTTTTTCCGTGATTGGGAATGTTTGAGTAAGATTGTTTTGGATGAATGCGTAGCTGAGATGGGAGTAGGGAATTTAAAAATAGTCTATCTTGAAGTAATGAAATTGGGTTGTTAGCGGAATTCTTAAATAAAACAGCAAAAAGGGTTATTTTTCATTTAATTCCACTTTGGGATTTTTCACCCAAAGGCTTGGTAACCATCATAATAAGCCATCATCCGTTTAATTCCACTTAAATATTTTTTTAGTTAGGTAGGTTCCGATTCTACACATTGTAGTTTCATTTTTATACCTGTGATCTTGATATTTTACCTAGTGGATGAGTACTTAAGGGGGTTAGATTTTGGATAAGTCTGAGTGGGAATGACACTGATGAAGACTGCACATTGTTGTCGGAATACATATCTGTCATAGATACCAAAATTAATTAAGTGGAATTAAATGGAAGATAACCTTTTTTTGCTGTTGTATAGTCTATCTTGATTTTCTTACTAACAATCTCCATCAATAAATATATTGATAACGATAAGCCTGTTACAGTTCTTCTTCATAGTGCAATTCGGGTATAAATGAATTCCATGCATTTTAAAAACATCTATTCACCTTCACAACCTAACTTTCTATGTTTTTTTTTAAATGGGTTTCCAGAAAGTTGAAGATGCAATAATTTCCTAACTACTAACATTATTTAAATAGGAGGTCCAGGTGGCATAATTAGGCTACTCGCTTCGCTCCAGATGTTTTTGAATGATCCATCGTGAATTTTAAATTACAGTAATCCCTCTATTTAGTCGCGAAATGGCAATGGGTGGATGGTACCGTCCACCCACCGCCATTTCGCAACTGTCCTTCAACCAATTCAGCAGATTTTCTGAAGATAACTAGTTTATGGTTGACACTAAAATCACATAACAATTGACAATTTTGTGAAATGAAAAATGTTCAAAGTTCTATAATTAATCCAAAAAAATCAATATGTAATGTCATTGTCATGGAAGATTTCAAAAATTATAAAAAAATCACGTGTCCGATGCTTAGGAGTTGTTAAGGAATTTTAATGGAATCATTTAAGAAAATCTTGGACGATGTTGGACTTGGCGTATTTGCGAAAATCTGGGACATTTCTTTTTATTTTACATCTCAGACTTCATTTTTGGTATTTGGAAATGTTCAGAATTCCGATTTCGGGGAAATATTTAAGATTATAAGTGGGCAGTTCTACGCTAAAGGATGTATCGGAAAAACTCACAAAATGACGCCGGGACTTATTAAGTTAATTCAATCTTACATATGTTTTGGCTCTATTTTCATAGTCATTTTCCATGACAATAAAGATGATTATTTCATGTATTTGTACCTGGAAATTGTTGAAAAATATTCGATTTACCTGTTGCATGCTGACCAATGTCAAATCATAACTATTTCATTTAAATTTTCATCATTTTGCACTGCATGGAATGAACTTTTCAAAACGACCAAGAGCTTTTACTAATCACAGTTGGGTGGGTTTGGGAAAGCGATAATCAGGTCCAGAATTTAAATTATATGTTGCTGAAACAACAAAAACTCAAGAGATTCGCACATTTCGGAATTCGGACTTTTGGCCAACTTTTTGAGTCAAATACTCCTATGTGCGTCGCTCAACCCTAGTAGCACGCTTGTTGCAAGCTGGTAGTGGAAACTTCTATACGACTTATTTCAGTCATAAACAAGTTGTTGCAACTTTCTGCGACTGAAGTGTGCTACTCGGGAAGCGCAGTGCTACTGTATCTGTCGCTTGAGTTCTGACAATGTTGTCAGTCTTCTTAGTATGATTAGTTCGATCTAAAATTGAATAGGAACTTGAATATTCTCTTCAAGCTTTCTCCGAAGCTGATACATAAGTGGGAGAAAAACAGATGGAGCTTGCTTTGCGAACTCAACTCACTCTTTCAAAATTTCAACCCCAATTTTTCCAACTCATCATTTATGATTGTATGAACGAATCATCATTGCATTTTTTTTGCCATTTAACATAAGATGACGACGTTTTTTTTTGCAATCTGAATGTATTTGTCAAAAACTGGGTTTCAAATTTTCGAAAATGCGCCTTAATTTGAAAAACGACGTCATTAATTTTCAAAAATTCAAAAGCAAATTTTTCGTTCAAAATCAAAATTACGTTCATGAAAATGTGTTCATTGCATTCTACTTGCCCATCGGAACACAATAACTCATTTTCATTGACAGAGTTTCGGTTTTAAACGAAAAAAAAAAAAAAGCATTTGAATTTCCAAAAATTAATGACGACCAGGGCCCCACAAAGTCACTTTCGATCGACAATCGTCAAGCGACGATGAAGCTGTTAACCATCACTTTCAATTGAAAGTCATTCTGTCTTCTCTTCGAGCAGATCCCCGTCAACATCAACAAAACCACTTTCGATCAGTTTTCATGCTGTTTGTTTTGGCTTGACTCGTGTTCATTTCTTCTTTCAATGTCAAATGAACTTACTATTCGCGCAGTTTTTATGACTTTTGTTGATTGTTCACTAGGTTCATTTAAGCGTATGCGCATAGATCTGTGCACGTGGATGTCAAATTTATCACTGTCGGGTGGTTTGTTTACCCATCAATATGGGTATTTTTTTAATCGGGGCGACGTCTAGAGATCGAAAATCGATATGCGACGCCATTTTGAAATCCAAGATGGCGGCTTCCAGTTTAAGAAAAGTGGGAAACGCTGTCAAATACTTATCAATAAAGGTATTTTTGAAATCGGGATGATGTCTAGAGGATGAAAATCGATATCCGACGCCATTTCGAAATCCATAATGGCGGCTTCCGATGTCAGATTAAGTGGGAAATACTGTCAAATACCCATAAATATGGGTATTTTTGGAATCGGGATGGCGTCTAGAGGCCGGAAACCAATATCTGATAGTTGAAGATGCTAATTTCAAATAACAGACTGTAGTGGTAATTTTTATACGATAGATGGAGTAGATGAAAGCATAGAGTTGATAGTTCCGTTAGAGTACGGCAGTGTGAAGATTGCATATAGATATTTGAATAGCGAGCTAGGACAACTTTTAAGGAAGGTACAAATCGGTTTTTTCATCTCTCTTTACCAAACTCCCCCTTTGGAGAGGGATGGTGAGGGGTGAACCACCCCCCGCCCGCCACCACTGGTGCCATTTTGAAATCCAATATGACGGCTTCCTATTTCAGAAAAAAATGGGAAATGCTGATGCCGTCCCATCAATATGGATATTTTTGCAATCGGTGTCACGTCTGGAGATTGGAAATCAATATCCGACGCCATTTTGAAATCCATGATGGCAGCTTCCGGTTTGAGAAAAAAGTTGTAAATTCTATCAAATACCCATAATAACGAGGGGGGCGACTCTATCTACGATGAAGAAAAATTTGTGTTTTGATGTGGTTAGCTGCGCGCACGCTCAGTAGATAGAAAGAAGATTGATGACGATTCTGGAGATTTCCTGCAAAAATATGATGCGCGATGCAAGTAGATGCGAGAAATGAAAGAAGATTTTTCGAAGATCGACTCGCTAGTATGAGATTTGTTGAGCATCTAGAAATGAGATTTAGATGTGTCGCCCCCCTCGCATACAAACGGTTTTTTTTTTAGAATCATGGTAACGTCTAGCGAAATCGATACCCGACGCCATTTTGTATTCCAATACGGCGGCTTCGGATTTGCGGAAAAGTGTCAAATATCCTAAAATATGGTTATTTTCAGAATGGGGATGAGACGTAGATGCCGAAAATTGAAGTCACATCGTCTTTAAATTTGGTTGGTTCAGAAAAACTGTGAAATACTGTCAAATACCGATCAATGTGGGTTTTTTGGAATCGGGCTGACATCTAGAAGAAAGAAAACGATATCTGAAGAAGTGTCAAATAGCCTACAAATGGCGTCGAATATCGATTTTCAGCATCTACGCGTCATCATCGTTCCGAAAATACCCAGATCTTAGGGTATTTGACACTTTTTATGACCCGATGGCCGCTATATTGGATTCCAAAATGACATCGGATATCGATTTTCGGCATTAGCACGTTGTCACCATTTCGAAAATACCCATATTGTAGGGTATTTCACACGTTTTATGAAACTTGATCTTGGATTCCAAAATGGTGTCGAATATCGATTGTCGGCATCCCCGTTCCGAAAATACCCATAGTGTACACTTTCTGAATCCTGATGGCCACCATATTGGATTCCAACATAGCGTCGCATATAGATTTTCGGCAGCTTCGCGTCGTCCTCGTTCCGAAAATACCCGTATTGTAGGGTATTTGAGACTTTCCCTGACCCCGATGGCTGCCATCTTGGACTCCAGAATGACCTCGTCAATTTAATTTTCGTTTAATATAAAATAATATATTATTACTACATATAATCCGGATGCCATCCCTATCGGCAACCGATATTGTGCGGATACTATCCAGATACTATATTTTGATGCCTGCGTCGTCAGGTCGTGACAAGTCGAATGAGCCCCAAATTGAAGTGAAAGTGGAAAAAACGAAGGAAGCAGTTTTCGAGTCATTCATTGCGTCAATTGAAACAAGTCTTTGCTTCAAATGAAATGAACTGAAGCACTTGACGAACGAAACAAGTGATAGTCCAGTCATGTTCGAAAAGAGGAATGTTCATCGTGACTCGATAACAAGAAACTTACACGAAAATGATATTGCTCGAAATGAAGCGATTCTGCAGAGAGATCATTTTCTTTTCTTTGTTTCGAAAATGACGACCCCTTTCCCCTTAAACAACTTATTTATTGTATTTGCCAATATCAACTTAATGTGATCGTGTAACCTCCCTATCCGCAAATATTTGCAACGAAAACTGATCGGGTAACTTCTAATCAATAGTTCCGGAAATGCCTTTAATTTCATATTCCCGGATAGTTGATTGCCGGGAAATTTAGTAACCCTACGTAGCATCCAAAGGAAATGCTAAGGATAATTCCAAAGGAATTCTAAAGAAAGTTTCAAGAAAATTTTCTACAATATTTTGAGGTAAATTTCAAAGGAATGCTTAGGAGAGTTTCAAGATCATTCCTGAAAGATTTCCTAGAGAATTCTGAGGATCATTTCAAGGAATTTACGAGACTACTCCAAAAGAATTGGTGGTGTAGTGGTAAGCGTGACTGCTTTCTAACACCCCGGTGGGTCTGGGTTCAATCCCAGCCGAGGTCGGTGGGATTTTTCTGAGGCATAAAAATCTCTGGTCACGTTTTCCTTCGGAAGGGAAGTAAAACTGTTGGTCCCGGCCCATGTGTGTTGAATGGGTGCGATATCCTACGCAGGTGTGGAAGTTGCCTTCCTGCACATTCGATTGCCGTCAATGGATGGCAATCGATGTCCGTCGGTGATTGGCACTAGATTGTGGAACTGAGACCGACGTTAAATAAAGAAAAAGGTTCTAGAGTGGGCTCAAGAGAAAGAGGCAGTTAATCAGACCCCAGTGGCACCAAGGGGTAGGTCACTCCGCACACCAATTTTGGGTCACCGTTTTTGTCAGTGTGCCGGAAGTATGCTGATTGTGCCGGTCATAGAGCAAGCTGCGATTGTTTGTAAAATACCCATCCCGGCAACCCGGTATTTCTGACACCTTGAATGTTTTGGTTTGAAATCGTAAGGATAAATCGGATTGAGGATGACGCGGGAAGTGGCGGGTGTGCGAAATTTCGGTATTTTGTGATCCATAGGATAATAAAAGTCCTGTGTTTTAGTGTTTTATAATGCCCTCAAAGGCAGACCAGAAACCTAGCTTTTCGGCCGGAAAGAGTTGGAACCGGTGGGGAGTATTGTTGGAGACCGACTATAGAGGGTGATGAATAGACTTCTTTAGTTTGTTATGTGTGAGTTGCAGCATTATTTGAATTAAGGGTACTAATGAGGTCTGATTAACTGCCTCTTCCTCTTGAGTCCACTCTAGAACCTACATTTCGTATTTAGATCTATAAGTGAACTGCTGGTCTGAGTTTCTCTGGTATATTCAATTAGAAGATGTATGACTGTACAGCACGTAATATTCTGAACAACTTCAATGACAGTTGTCCAGCATTACCCCCATTTTATTTACAACAATCTAATGCCTTTGAGATTGTGCCGAAAATGTGCCGATGGATGTGCCCAAGCTGTGTAGAATATAATTCCGGCTCAATGTGCTGAGTGACTTACCCCTTGAGTGGTACACTTAATTTTAATAATGCTGCAACTCACACAAAACAAACTACATAAGTCATATTCATTATCCTCTATAGTCGGTCTCCATCAATGTTCCCCACCGGTTCCAACTCTTTCCGGCCGCTGATAGACCGTTGCTTTTCACATCACGAAAGGCTAGGTTTCTAGTCTGCCTTTGAGGGCATTTTAAAACCCTAATACACAGGACTTTTATTTTCCTATAAATACACAACACCAAAATTTCCTACACCCGCCACTTCCCGCGTCATCCTCAATCCAATTTATCCTTGCGAGTTCAAACCAAAACATTCAAGGTGTCAGAAATACCGGGTTGCTGGGATGGGTAAAAATCGCAGCTTGCTCTATGACCGGCACAATCGGCACACCTGCGGCACACTGACCAAAAATATGACCCAAGATTGGTGTGCGGAGTGACCTACCCCTTGGCTCAAAACCACTTTGTGATTAAATATCACGAACAAAAGTTATTAATGGTTCAAGACGCTAATGTCTTATGATCAGCGAATCCAAACGCATAAAGCAACCAACGATACAGACAAAACGGTTTCTACGAATATCACGACCAACTCGCTCTATAGCAAAGCTCGATCGGAGTTGGATGAGGACATAGCTTGATCTGAATCGAACAAAAAATTCCTTTTAACACACGTGTATCATCTTCGGTTTTACTTCGGCTCGTTTCCTTCTACCTGTCCCAAACATCATCTGTTGGTTCTCTGTGTAATTGCAGCTGATCTGGTAATAACAGAGCAGCAGCAACCGTGGGCGGTCAATCTTATTACCAATTCAAAATATGATCATAGCATCTAATTATTTCATAATTTAAAAAAACATTGTTTTAGCTGAAATGAGTATTTGCAACCGTGGTTTTAGAAAATGTGAATATTCCTGTGTTTTTATACTTTGTCTGCGTAGCCCCTCCGAATACCCAGTAACATGCCAGCCCTGCGACACAATTCAGGGGTTTCATGCTACTGAGCTAGTTACCCGGAAATGTTTGGTCATGCCATAGTCACAGTACAACACGAAAAAACAAAACTAAAAGCCTCCTTCTTCTTCGCATAACAAGCTTATTGCTTATCGCATATTAGCTTATTGCGTGCTCTCAACTTAGTGTAGATGCACTTTCATAGTTGTTAGTTGAAGGCTTTCGGTGCCTGTACCATTTGCATTAGTATAATTGTATGGCAAGTACAATCATACTCTATGCCCAGGGAAGTCGAGAAATTTTCCAACCAGAAAAATTCCTAGACCGGACCGAGAATCGAACCTACAGCATGGTCTTGCTTTGTAACTGCGCCGTTACCGACTGAACTAAGGGAGGTACCTACTAACTTTAAAACTCACTAAAAGTTAAACATGTTTTATGAAACTTAATACCCGTGCCCAATAGACTGATTGTAATTGTAATTGTAATTGTTCAGTGTATAGGCTGTGTCAACCGCTAAGTTGGCTTATCTAGGGCCTAACCCCCTAGTCTATACACCTACCGTTCTTTCCGTTGCACTCGTCAGCTCGTGCGATACTCTAGGCACACATGGGTGGTCGTATCCGGGTCCTCCCCTGGGTAGGCTCGTGTCCGTCCAGGTTCTGGTCCATTAACTTATATCTATGGATGGTAATTATACTTTACAACTCACCTTTTGATTATAAATGTCGATCATGCTGAAACTATATGAATGTTAGTGATCATTATTAGGTGTGTGCTGCAATGAAGTAGTAATTGAATGAAATTAGGTTCTCATGTGGCTTATAGGTAATTCTAAAATAAGTAAATCATGCAAACACACACCTGTTACAATTCTTATCCTACTTACCAGTTCCGTCCAGTATAAATTGGCTGTTTCCAAATGGCCTAATCCTTTCTGACTGCTTACTCTCTTACGTTTTCTCGCTTTTTATCCTTCTTCCTATTGAAAATCTGGCCGTGTTCCCATTTGTTCTCAGGTAGATAATATTGGTACATGAGGGGAAGAAAGAAATAGAACAAGTTAAGTGTGAGCCGCATGCGTTGGTTAGTCGTTTGTGTCATGGTGTTGTGTTTCCTATTTTATTTACCTCTATTCAGCTCTCAGATCGCCAGATACTCAGAAACTATACCCGACCTCAACAAACTGTACTGAAATCAGAACAGCTAAACTACTCGGTAAGATTTTGGCATTTCTATTTAATTGTATTAAGCTATCTCACAAAGACCAGACGTCCAAGTTCGTTCAGAAACTTGTGTAAAGTTAAGTGGAAACGTTGCCGTTACGTAGCGCTAGCATCTCCTGATTTCCTCTATAAATTTATCACTTTAGACCAATTTGGCACTAGTATCGATAAATTATCTGCTGAAAATTGCCACTTGGCGCTAGTGTAAGTTTTGCAACGCCAGCGCCATCATGTTGTAAAAGAGGGTTTTTAAGTGGGGAAGTCGCCGTTAGTGGTGCTTAAGTCGAATAGGAATTTTTACACAAGTTTTTAGAGAAATTTTGGAGCCTCAACGTCTGTTCTCTGTGGCTATCTTATATCGAGCTCTTTTTTCAATAATTGCAACATGTGAATAATGCAGAACAAGTTTAAAATTGTTCTAGAGCTAAATTGGTTTTGAAGGAAAGTTAAACTACAAACGAACAGCTCAGCCGCTCTGAGCCCTATGAAAATTATGCTACATTCTCTCACTATAAACCTGTCATTTCTAGCCTATCTGAACTATTTAATCAATGGAAACCATAACATGGGTTACGCTCCTCCTAAGCGGGCCCTCCGCATCCTATCTCTGTCTTATCTCAAATGTCAATGGTTTGAATGTATCAATATATACATTGGAAATGATGTTCAATCAAAAAAAACCCATACCCACTCATTTTATATTTTACCCTTTTGAGTGTTGAGCACGGACTTGAGGTTACTAGAGTATTAAAAAATCTAGGTCCTATTTAGGATTGTATCTGAAAAATCCAAATTTGGCCAGCGCCCACCAATACCCATGCCCAATAGACTAATGCTAAATTTGAAATTTTTGCTCCACTGTGCCAACATGGTTTCCAAATCAGGTCCTGATCATCCTCCCGAAATTTGAACTCATTTGGTTAAAAACTGATTATGCACAGACCATTTGAAGTTTACATGAGAATTACTATGGGAAAGCAAACATTTTGTTCGTATCTTTCTATCAATTCATCATATTTATTTACAACAAATTTTGATAACTGCGCTTGTAGCAAATATTCTCAGCTACTACTTTGCTCAAAACCACTTTGCGATTAAATATCAGGAACAAAAGTTATTAATGTTTCAAAACGCTAATGTCTTATGATCATGTTCAATTAACTGCTCACCAGGCAGCATTGGTGATTCTGACACGTGAACTAGAGCACACAAATCATGGCTACTATGCCACACTGCTCATTGCAGTGTTGCTCTCAAAGCAGCTGCTTAATCATGTCATAAAATTACCAATCTCTTTAATAATTAATAACTATTTCATTTGACATTTGACTAAAAAATGATCTTGAGCAAAGTAGTAGCAGAAAAATTTTTCTAAAATAATGGTCATCGAACTTTCTCTCTGAGAAATATAGAAAAGTGGTGGAAGGCAATGAGCGAAAAGTTTGCTTTTCCCATATCAATTCTCATACAAACTTCAGTTGGTTTGTGCTCAGTCAGTTTTTATCTAAACGATTTCATATTTTGGGAGGCTAATCCGGACGCGATATGAAACCGTTTAGGCACTAATGCCCAATAATGACCAATACTTGAAGATCTTTTTTTTTTAAATTATAGTCACTTTAACGCTCTTGGGTCATTCGTGACTTGTCCGGGCGTGAGATTTGAACTCGAGACTTTGGCGTGAGGGGTATGGATGCTAACCTCTACGCCGAGGTCGCCCCACTTGAAATATGTTTTGGAGAATATCAGTTTTCAAGAAGTGTCTTCTAGGGGAAAATAACATACTGTTGTATTTTGTACAACGCAAGAATGCACGTGTTACAAAAGTTTGTGCGAGTACCTCAAGGTTAAGATTTTGCATTTTTTTTTGTTATTTTAGATTTAGTAATAATGCTATCAATTGACCTTAGTAAAACAAAATATTTAATCCTTCTACTGGATTTCTCTTAGTTTGAAATATTACCAGCTCATTGAAGATTTTGCACTACCCCACATCAACTCTAGACCAACAATTGAAATAGGCGGAACAACCAAACGTAAACAATGGCTGTAAACGCAAATTCCTCGAGAATCAAAGCACATCCAGACAATCTAACACCGTCATCTGATGGAGCAAACTTCCTTTATCGAATGGCATTGTTAGTTTGCGTGAGAGTGTTTTGATTGTTGAGAATTTTGTGTTCAAAGCCATTGTTTACGTTTGGTTGTTCCGCCTATTTCAATTATTGGTCTAGAACTGTTGCCAAAAAAATGTATTACACAAGGAAAAACCTAATACATGAGTAGATTGATATCCAGCTTTGCTCGGGATAATTCATTCAAGATGTCAGAAACCATTGCTTCAATATTCCCAAAAAGATCCGCTCATGCTGCAAAGAAGGAATAATATGCCAATATGCGAGATCTCGAAAATCTTCCAAAGACTCAGTTCTTAAAATATGCTCTACGGCCATGATCTTAAAAATTATTTGTATACCCGAATTTAGAAAAGTATCCAAGCTTGTGATCTTAATGTTAGAATTAAGTTTACGATCCTCATTTACAATGAGATCTAAAAACAAAATGTCTGAATGTTTCCAAGTGCCAAAATTTTATTTTTTATAATTTAGAATTTTTTTTAATCTGCAAGATTTTCAAAAAAAATTAAATCTAAGATTATGTTTTAATTAATATTAATATTCTATTATATATAATAATAATATTATTATCTCAGGTAGATGTCTTGAAAAATTCTACAAGTTGTATTGTATGTTCCAAGAAATACCAGGTTCAATATTTCACTTTTCAAAATTCTGCCTAATTACGCAATCAGCCTAATGGCTTTCGACCTAGTGGTTCTAACCATACAATTTTGCTCAATCGAAAACTGTATTTCATTTTCTCAAGTTTTTCAGGATTGTCACTTGCACCCTTTTCCTTGAAACCCCCTCAATTAAATTTGAAATTAAAATTCAGAGTTCGTGCAACTAATCCGTGCCAAATTCCCGCCAGTATCTGAATCTAAATTTAAATTCGAGTGGAATCCGAGAAATTATGCAATTCGCGACGCCCGGGTATTCGTCCGGGTAATCCCGTCAATTCTTAACTAAAATTATTTTTGGATTTTTGGTGCCTTTTCAATATGCTGTCTTTGGTTTGAAACTGTGTACAACCAAACATTTCCTGACCATGACAGTTGTAAAATTGCAAATTGGCACTGCCAAGTCTCATAAAACAACAAAGCAGAAGAACCATCTGAAACTGTAAAAAACAAATCAAACACATCAGAGCAGTCACGCATGTGTCGTCCTGAAAGCAGTGCACTAATTATCCGGCCATGACGACGGACCGCTATCAGCGCATAGCGGTACTATTTAGCTACAAAATCGATTCCCTACCGGATCAATAACAGCGAATCATAGCGTGTCGTAAATTTGCACGCCACCTCCCGAGCCTCCGGGAGGGAAGCTAAATTGAAAAGCACAAACATTGCTGCTGCCAAAACAAACATCAGCTGCTGGAGAAACGAAACATGGGCAAAAACAAGTGCAAAAAGCTTCGTTTTTTTTTTTTGTATTTAAACGACACGAGAAAAGAACCAGAACAGCGTAACGGACAACACCAGCGGTTTAAAATAATGCAAAACTATCCCTTCCTTTCTCACCTATCCAGTTGAGGTTAACTATGCTTCGAACGTTGGTACCAGCAACAGTGATTGTCCACGGGAACGAATTGAGTTTCCTAATGAAAAACACTTTTACTAGCCAACAGCCAAATCACAGACAAGTGGACGTATAACGGAGATGACATTTCACGCAAGTGTTATTTAAAGTATTCACTTGCCAGAAATAAATAATTTCCGGCAGGGTTGCCAGTGTTGTAAATCAAGGGCTATGCGTTGTCAGATGTTTTGATTTGTTTGTCTGTGATCTTGAACCATTTGGCCACTATAAATTAGCCCTGCAAAAACGGAAAGCAGTAGCCGTCCGCGCACGGTTGGTTGATTTGCAAATGCAAAACTCCTACTCTATGAATGGTATCTGAGAGTGTGGCGAAATCGAAGGTATTTCTGGCGGTTGGTACCTACATAGTACAACACATTTATGATTGATTTTATGGCCGGCTTCAGTCAGTGCGTAGGTAGCTAGAGCAGCGGTGTTGCAATTGTTCAAAATGACTAATGGGATACGGTTGGATTTGCTTTGCTACCGCGAGCTCAAGCTGATTGGTGGCTTGGGGCTCGCTCAATGGATGCCTGATTGAGATACATAGGCGTTATTTGGTTGAAGTGTTGAATAGAGCGAAGTTTGGTTGAGATTTCGGAGGGAAAGTTTCTCCGCTCAACCATGAAAGTGATTCGTATACGCGGGTTTCATAAACAACAATCTTCGGGTAAAATATATTTTGAAATTTTATTTGAACATGTCAAATGAGCGTCAATTTATGTCAAACGATCGTTAGTCACGGCATTTCGCAACCCCGACCTTTGCTGACGTTCAATTAAATCTCAACTACTAAAAAATAATCGGCACCACGTTTTATATTAAACGATGATGATTATAGCAGATCGAAATGCTTCCATGACCACGTTAACAATCGCAAAAACGAAGTACGTGTGACGTTTCGGTGTCACCTGATCGTACAATCGCAGCCACTCCTGTCAACCTCGGAGAAAAGAGTGTGCTAGAGTGTTCCACCCAGCAAGCGCCGAGTGCTGTATGCTGTATGCTTTCTAGGTTAGACCATGCAGCGAGATGTGGAGAGCGAGAGCCACGAAAAAAAGTATCAAATTATATTTCACCTGATTTTTGGGGTGCAACGGTTAACATGCTTTTTATTCATATCTCCTGCTGTTACTGTTGTGCTGCTGCGTCTCGTGGTTGCTGGGGAACTTTTTTTTTGTGTGGAATTGAACTAATTTTCCAATCAAACTGCATAACCTCAATAGGTACAACAGGTGTGGAATATTGCCAGCCTACTAAAAAAATGATTGAAGCTCGCACAAAAACAGATAAAATCGATGCCACGCTTATCAAAGCCTATAGTTGCTTGATTGTTAATCGCTCGGTGCGAGTGATTTGTGGGAAAGTTGGGCTGGGTACTCGCTTGAGGTAGCATTTGCGCATGCATAATATGTACAATAGACTGATGCAAAATATGAAATTTTCGCTTCACAGTGCTTAAACGGTTCCAAATCGGGTCCCGGTTATCATCCCAAAATTTGAATTCATTTAGTTAAAAACTGACTGAACTCAAACCAATTGAAGTTTATATGGGAATTACTACGGGAAAATCATATCTTTCTAAAATTCAACACATTTACTACATCAAATTTTGATTGTTGATTGTTGCAAAAGAGATCGTTTAACGCAATTAATCTCCCTATCAAAATGCTAAATTTCCGAACCGTAGAGCCAACCGGTGGAAACTAAACGATTTTAAATAGGCTCACTACGTGACTAGCCTATTGGTCCCAAGCAAATCGATTAACGCACCCCATTCTAGTCGAAATTCTCGTACTGCACCATGTTTGTTTAATTCGATGGAATCGAAAGTTTGACAGGGGTTCGTGGATTTTCCTATGCTTCGAGGTGTACATCGATTAGCTTGGTACCGAAAAGAGTACCAGAGCTGAGCCAAAAAGTTGAGCACGTTTCTTCGGGACCTTCTAGTCTTCTCTATGGTAGAGCTACGCTCTGTGTTTTCACTGAAAATGCACTCGAGAGCGCTCTTAAGTGCATCTTCAATGAAAACACAGAGTTTAGCTGAGAGAGGTGACATTAATAGCACTAAACTAAAAATTTTAAGATGAGTTAACTGAAAATTCAATTGGATCTAACGTAAGCACATATATTAAAAAGTAATGAAAGAGTCCCAAAAGAGCAATGCATGTCTGCACTGGGGTATAGGTAAAACAGTTTGGTGAGAGACCAGTGCTGAAATTTGTCATTGTCATTGACAGACTTTCGTACGATGTACACTTTAACGGCTCCATGTACTTATTTTGCTCAACTCATTTATTTCGTTACAAATTTAGCTAATAAAAAAATCTGCACATGTTTGTCACTTATAATTGACATGGTTTACCTTGACAATGATGGTTAGTTCAAATGAGTGACCAAAGCAGAATTTTGAATATCACCGTGTATTGTCGAGATTTTGCAGCACTGATACAGACCATCACCTTAATAAGCCAAACTCCTAATCACTATTCAGTCCCACCATGCTTGTTTCACAATAATAAAGACTGTTCTCGAAAAAAATGCCACAGCCAAACTGAAACTCTCACGGAATACATAAACACATATTTATTAGCTATGTTTTTCCAAAATTTGTTTATTAATCCTCCTCTCTTAGGCTAAATGCTTGGACTTAACGCTACCCATCGAATCCTATGCAACACTTGCGCCATCTTACACACTTTCATCCTTTCTTTCTTCAAACCCTTGTCGTCTTTGAAGACCTTCCCTGTTTTCCAGAGCTTGCCCATAACCGCCCAGAATTTGTCTATTGGGCGACGTTCTGGCGAGTTTGGCGGATTTGCCTTCTTCGGCACATAAACAACATCGTTGGCTTCGTACCACTCCATCACCGGTTTCGCGTAATGGCACGATGTAAGATCCGGCCAAAACAGTATGTCACCTTCGTGGGACCAGAGGAAGGACAGTAGGCGATTCTGGAGGCATTCTTCTTTATATATTTGGCCGTTGATGATGCCAGTCGTTATGTACGGCTTGCTGAATTTACCGCACCCTCAGATCGCCTGCCACACTAAGTACTTCTTGGCAAATTTGTTGACCTTATTTTTCTGGAACATCTCCGAAACATCCAGGCGGGACTTGCCGACGAAAAACTCCAGGCCGGGGATCTGCTTGGCGTCCGCTTTAATGTACGTTTCGTCGTCCATTACGAGGCATTTCGGCTGCACCAACCACTCGTACAGCTTCCTGACACGGGATTTGGCCACCGTATTCTGTTTATCGATTCGGTTAGGCACCTTCCTTACCTTGAAGACATGAAGTTCAGCCCGCTTCATTGTCTGCTGGACGAACCAGATGGAACAATTGACCTTCTTGGCCACATCCCGAATCGAAAGGTTCGGATTGCGTTTAAAGTAATCCCTCACCTTCCTTGCGTTCACGGGGTCGGTCGTCTTCGCTTTTCTTCCGCTTCCAGCTCACCGCTGAGTCGTCTGGGTCTGCTTGAACGATTTTACCACACGGGACACGGTCGAATTGTCGATTCCAAACTGTTACGCGATTTACCTGTGGGACTGGCCTGGATTTTTCACGACCGCTCCCATAATTTTTTGTCGAAGTACTTCTTGCTTGGAAGCCATCTCGATAACCGCTTGACAGATTGTAACGAGATTTCGCATATGTAAACATTACACTCTAAACTAGTTTTACTCAGAATTTCATCAATGGGTAAATGCATGGGTAAAATGCAATAAAAAGTTTTACGCAAAAGAAAGTGTTGCATTTTTTCGAGTACAATCTTTAACGAAACTTTTTGCTTACAAAATAACAATCAATAGACGTCACTATTTTAAGCGAGAATATTAATATCCAACAGATACAGGCAGACAGGGTAACTTACAACATGACTGCAATTTGCAATTTTTCAGATGATCAGTTAACAGCCCTGAAGATCCTGAAGCTCTCGGAACTGCCCTGAAGTCCAAGAAACTTTCCTAAAGATCTCAAAATTGTCTTTAATTTCTTAGGACTTCCAAGAAGTTCTCGGGACTTTCCTAAAACTATCTGGACTTCATTTAACTTATTAAAAGTATCGCCATTTTTTCCTGAAGTTAATGGAACTGCCTTAAACTTCTTTCGAAGTTTGAGAAATGCTCATGGTACTTTCCTTAAAATCTTGATGTATCCTGATCATCTTTGACCTTCCCTAAAGTTTTCGCATTTTACTGGAACTCTATGAACTTTCTGAAGTTTTAACCACTATCCTGAAGTTCTCAAAACATCTCTATTATTCTTGTATGTATCCTGGAGTTCTTGATGCTGTCCTTAAAATCCCTAAGATTTCTTAAAATTCTGTGAAGTTCCTAAAAAATGTCCGAACTTTTCTAAACATCTCTGAAGTTCTCTACACACTTAGAAATGATAATCGACTTCGAAAATGTTTACCGAACTTTCGACAGCTGAACTGGGTAAAAATCAATTTTATTCATTAGATTTAAGGCTTCAAAACAAGAAAAAGCTTTACCACAATGGCAAGCAGTGTTGGGAAAATATAAAAAAAAATCAATTCTCACCAATGAACAAGATCACGCTTGATTTTCGGAGACAAAAATCATCAAGCAAACAACTGCGGTTGATATTGCAAGCTGTGAATCGCAGCTCGGAATATCAAGCTAACAAAACTCATCAGCTGCCAATCTCACCAAACTGTGGTGAGATTGAGTTTCATGATTTTTACTTTACACCCGAACGCAACCGAAACTTCCATAATGGCTGGCAGCGGTCGCTTCGTGTCTGCCATCGGTGAAGAGTAAAAGAGATAGCATTATTATACCTTCTCTTTATAATAGCGAATTTGTTTATTATTCAGTTCCAACCTGGATCGGGTATCAAGATCGGCTCTGCTTGTTTTCCGACAAACGTCAGCTTGATCGTTTGTTTTTAAAACCTACCTCAGGTTCAGGTTCGCACTGACAAAAAGTTCGGTTTCACACTGGGTTGGAACTGGTTCCAACCCCGATAATAAACAAATTCGCTATAAGAAAACAAGGAGCAACGGAATAACTTTTGCGCCGATTCAACTCTCAGCTTCAACTTTACACGTCGTGATTAGTCTCGCAATATCAAACGAGCTTGTGAAATCAATATCAAGCATGATGTTTTGCTCCAATGTCACCCGTGATATTGAGACCGTATATTGAATACGTTGAAATTGTTTCAGAATAGTTTTAGAACTTTTCTGAAGTGAATCAGCAGTTTTTTAAATTCCAAAGTCGCAAATTTTATCTTCCCCAAGCGTATTCAACACGTTTTTCAGCTAAATACTAAAATTACGGAACTCCCTTAAAATGCCTTATAATTTTCCTGATGCTCATGTAGCCTCCCTTACGCTTCTGAAATTGATTGATTTTCTTTATTTAGGAGATTTTCAGCCGCAGGCTGGTTCATCTCCGATAACATTTCTGAAATTAAAATGAAGCTCTTGGAACGTTGTTGAATGTCCAGAAATTCCCTGATTGTCTGAAAACTTCTTAAACGGTCCTTCAATTTGCTTGAAATCAATTGAATTGCCCATTAGTGTACTGACCTATCATTATGTTCTCGAAACTTCCCTAACATTTTCTCAATTCTATTATAGTTCTTGGTACTAACCGGACATAGATGGAACTGTCCTTAAAACCCTTAAAAACCTTCCTAAAATTCTCTAGCTTTCTGTGATGTTTCCGGAATATTTCTGAAATTTTTTTTAAGCTCTCTGGAGTTCTCTGGACTTCTTTGAAATTCACGGAACTTCTTAGGGGATCTTGAATGTTAAGTTCATGGAACTGTGCTAAATTAATCGGAACTTACGCTTACGCCTAAATTTCTGAACTTTCCTGAAGTTTTCTGAACCTCTCTGAAGTTATAGGTACTACCCTTAAGACTTCTAAAATTTTCTAAAGCTCTTCTTTGAGGTACTCGGAACTTGTTGAAAGTTTCCACAATTTTTCTCAAGTTATCTCTACATCTCTAAGGGTCTCTTGACTTTTTTGAAGTTTTGTAGATTCCTTAAGTTCCTAAAAAAAAACCAGAAGTTTCTGGAACTTCCCTTATGTCCCCGAAGCTTGTTTTTGATTAGTCCTTGAAATTCTCGGTATTTGTTTTCATCCTCCACAATTTTCCTGAAAATTCATGGAACTTCCCTGAAGTTCTCGATATTTTCCAGATGATGTTTCTGGAATTCCTTTATAATTATTGAAACTGTCCTAAAGATCTCCAAACTTCTCTTTAGTTCTTTGGACTTCCATGAACTTCTTGGAAATTCTGCGTACATTCCTATTTTTCTAAAGTTCTTTGGACTACATAGCTATAAATGTTCGAAACTTCTTAAAGGCTCCCGCTATTTTCCTGAAGTTAATGGAACTGCCATACAATTCTCGAAACCAATCTGAAGTTCTCACAATTTTCTTATATTCATGGAACTGGTCTGAAATTATCAGAACTGCCCGCGTGAAGGAATTCAATAAATAAAATATTAAATAGCATTGATTTTCCACCAGAAAAGCTCAAAACTACCACTCACTAATCTGGTCTTATCTCAAAAACTATTTGTCCAAATAATTTGCCCTTGGAAGCAATCAAGTAGAAGAGTTTTCCAAAGTGTGGTGAAAATTTGAGCCCAAAATATTAGGATATTAAAAATCCCGCCCATGTGAAAATAGGCCATTTTTTGACAATTTGGATACCTGCCGGTATTCATCTTGTTTAATGTAGTTACTATAACAAAAATTAAATGTGAGTACTTCTTTAAGAATCTACATTAAAAAACCTTCAAATTGACCATCTAAGATCACGAATAGCTCAAGGGGGGAGGTGACTGTCAAATACGAACAATCGTTGCCTATCTCGCATAACTGGTTCCAAACGTAAACAAGCCATAAGAAACCTACAGCGTATGTTTACGTTTGGAACCAGTTTCATACAAGAATGATCAGTAGGCTGATTTCACAGCACGTCCCCCCACAGGAATAGCTTATTTAGTTGTGGAGTAATCTCTTCTGAAAGATATTTTTTAAATCTCGAAAATCCAGGGTTGTAGCCGAGAGGGATCTAGGCACTTCAGAGCAAAATCAAAAAAGGCGTTTGTTCAGAATGCCAAAATAAGCGTTTTGGCCAAGTTTGGCTCAAATCGGTGACATCGACCACAGGTGCTGTTCTCAGTTGAGCTGGAATGACCCATATACAGTGTTGCCGGCAAAACAGCTGCTTGATCATGTAATAAAGGGTAATACGGTCAAAATTTGGTCAATATCAACTTGACGTATTTCTTTCAATTTTGCATTTAAAAAACCTGAACACCCCTCATTTTGAAGGTGTGTGTGTGTAGAATGTTGCTCCTATTTTGATTTTGGAATTCACTCTTCAGTTGTCAAAATGCCGTCCAAGCAAGAAGAGCAGCGTATCAAAATTTTGCTCGCGCATCGCGAAAATCCGAGCTACTCGCACGCAAAGTTGGCAAAATCGCTAAAAGTTGCCAAATCAACCGTTACAAATGTAATTAAAGTGTTTGGGGAACGTTTGTCGACAGCCAGGAAGTCTGGATCGGGGGGAAATCGAAAACCGGAAGCCGCTGAGACGACAAAGAGAGTTGCCGGTAGTTTCAAGCGAAACCCTAACCTCTCTCTCCGAGATGCCGCAAATAAGCTGGGTGTATCGTCTACAACCGTGCATCGAGCCAAAAAACGAGCCGGACTATCGACTTACAAGAAGGTAGTGACTCCAAATCGCGATGATAAACAAAATACGACGGCCAAAGCGCGATCCCGGAGGCTGTACACGACGATGCTGACGAAGTTTGACTGCGTGGTAATGGACGACGAAACCTACGTCAAAGCCGACTACAAGCAGCTTCCGGGACAGGAGTTTTATACGGCAAAAGGAAGGGGAAAGGTAGCAGATGTTTTCAAGCACATGAAACTGTCAAAGTTCGCAAAGAAATATCTGGTTTGGCAAGCCATCTGTACCTGTGGCTTGAAAAGCAGCATTTTCATAGCTTCCGGGACTGTCAACCAAGAAATTTACGTGAAAGAGTGTTTGAATAAACGTCTGCTGCCTTTCCTGAAGAAACACGGTTGTTCCGTACTGTTTTGGCCGGATTTGGCATCTTGCCATTACGGTAAAAAGGCCATGGAGTGGTACGCCGCCAACAACGTGCAGGTGGTTCCCAAGGACAAGAACCCTCCCAACACGCCAGCGCTCCGCCCAATTGAGAAATACTGGGCTATTGTCAAGCGGAACCTAAAGAAGACCAAAAAAACTGCTAAGGGCGAGCAGCAGTTCAAGGCAAACTGGCTTTCTGCGGCGAAGAAGGTGGACAAGGTGGCTGTACAAAATCTGATGGCAGGGGTCAAGCGTAAGGCCCGGCAATTCGGATTTGGAAAAGCGGAAGCCTAACTGAATATTTTTCCTGAATTTTATACTAATTGAACTTGAAAAAGAAATTTAATTTGATTTTTTAAATAAACGATTTCACCGATTTACACGCGTTTTCCCTTGACCAAATTTTGACCGTATCACCCTTTAAGATTACCAATCTCTTAAATAATTAAATCTACTTCATTTGTCGTTTGACTAAAAAACAATCTTCAGTAAAGTTGAAGATGAGAAAATTTCTAGGATAGAAGGATAGAAGGCAATGAACAAAAAAATTGGATAGTTATTTCCATACAAATTTCAAATGGTTTGTGATAATTCGGTTTCTAACCACACGAATTCAAATTTTGCGAGGCTAATCAGGACCCAACTTGGAACCGTTTAAGCACTGTGGAGCGAAAATTTCAAATTTTGCATCAGTCTAGTGTACAAGGGTCGCGAACTCGGCCTCGGTAAAGCTAGCAACGATAGTAGGGGAACCCTAGTAGCTCGCTTGTCACAAATCAATTGTAGAAACTTATATACGACTTATTTCAGTCATAAACAAGTTTCTGTAACTTATTGTGATGAAAGTGTGCTACTCGGGAATGTGGAGCAATATGGCCATATGGCGCAAGACGTTCACCCTAGTCTATGGTCATCACCCCACTTTACAAAAATATTCCTAGTATAGGGGATGATTAATAACAATGCAAAACACTAGCAATCGTACAGAATACCTTAGGAACACACGAAATCACCATAAAAATTCTCCTCAGGAACACACGAATTGCCATCTTCCCCCACAATCCCCTGCACAGAAATAATCCGTCCGCATTCTTTTTGAAGTCTGAGATAAATTAGGCAATGAGAAAAGGTTCCACCTCGCTGTTCGGTTCGGAAAGTTGTAAAATTGATGTAGTGCAAACGAGTTACAATTAGATTAATAGTACGTTCAGACTACAGAGTTATAACATGTTATAGCGCTATCTTGATGGTGGTTTCTGTGTTGCAATTAGTTGACAACCGTTATAACATGTTATAACTCTCCAGTCTGGACAGCGTTTAAGACTGAGCTTCGACAAGCCACTATCGGCACAAGAGTGAAAACTGTTCTTTGTAGCTCGCTTATTCACGAGAGAAAGATGTTCTTTGTAGCTCGCTTATTCACAATGGAAGAAAGATCACCTAACGTTCTGAACACTCCATCGTCAAACGATGATTCGATAAAAATCTACATTGAATCCACGAGCCAGAAGAATGATGCTTCTTTCCCGAGAGCGATTCTGGTGGGAAAATCATCATCACAAACAACCATAAACACGATACCACTCTTTGTTACGGCGGGAGACCCTTCTCGATAGCAGCAGCAGGGTGGCACACTAAATACCATCTCCCGCCCCGGTAAATTCCCATCAATTAAAAATTTAAAATCATCTGCCACCGACCGATAGCGAGGCGTCTCTGACGTTTATCATACTCTTATGTTGTTAACATTTGGGCCTGGAGCTAACTGCCGCGTTTATGACCTATTGTCTTCTGGGTTGCTTTTCTTCGGTGGGAGTAAAAATCTCACCCTGCGCGAGCATGGGTCTGGAAAAGGTCACCTCTGAAAGAAGGGAATTTGCATGAAATGTAGATTTCCGACTGACTGGGCTGAGACTTTGCTAAAGATCGTTTCATTAGAGAAATTACCATATGTGTGCTAGCTGCACAGCAAAGAGGTAATTACATCCATCGTGGGAGCTTTCCGAATGGGTCGGTTGGCTTTTTGGTTAGGTAATTCAGCAACAGCAGCAAAACGTGAAAAGCGTTGATTCGATTGTTGTAGCCAATGAGAGTGGGTGGGGCTCAGAAGATAATTGATAGCTTTCGTAAGTTTATTCGTGAAATGGTGGCTTTTAGTTGTTTCCGCCGTTTTGACTATATCTTATGGGATGTTCGATTTCAGTATCCGTTCGGTTTTGGCAACAAGATTTATTATGATTGATTGAAATTAGAATGGGCCCAAAATTTGTCGTACGATACACCTTACTTCATTATTCTTCATATCCCGATCATTGGTGGCCATAACGAAAATCTAAGTATGGCAACACTGCTCACTGGTGAATGGAGATTTGGCAAGACAAAAGTGGTAGTGCTTGTGTCTTAAGTTTTAATCATTTGGTGTCTTTGGTAATATTTTCAAGCTAAAAAATCCTTTTGGCTGTTTTATTTTTAAATAAGGTTGGTACATCTGTGTTCAAAAACTAACTTTTTCTATTTTTGAAAATAGAGACACATCATCCTATTTGTATGGATACATAAAGATATCTAGTTGTAGAATTGATGGACATGACCTTCAAAAAAAATGTAGATGAGATAATTCCACGTTCTTCACGTTCTTATTTTAGAGCAACTTTTCTGAAATGACTTAGGCTGTTCCTGAAAAATTTAGTTTTTTAACTCTTAGTTTGAGCGGCACCGGTGGTGTAGTGGTAAGCGTGATTACCTCTCACCCCAGCAGGCCTGGGTTCAATCCGGGATGTCTGAGGCATAACATCTCTGATCACGCCTTCGGAAGTAAAGTAAAAGGAAGTAAAGCCGTTGGTCCCCGGTTCATGAGTTGATGGGTCGATAGGTAGGGTCCAGGTGTGAAAGCTGCCTCCCTGGCGTCGGTACCGGTACATTGGTGCTCAGCACGGAAAACAAGATCGACGGAAAACAAATCACGGAAAAAAAAACTCTTAGTTTTTCATTTCAAACTTTTTGTGAAAGTTGTCTTCAGATGATTTTAAAAACTTATTGATATACACATTTTGTTTTTCAATAAAATAAATTTATGCCTCTTAACAATTACGAGATAACACCACTTCACCTTAGTTCAGGATGAAAATTTAGCAAGACAAATGTCCTAATACTTGTGCCTTAAGTTTTAAATGTTTGGCGTTTTTGGCAAAATTTTTGTTTTACTTAAAAAGCTCCTTCTTTTGGCCGTTTTCAAAGGTAGGGTAGTCCTCAAATTTATCGATTTTCAAAATCTAACTTTTTTGTTTTTGAAAATGGAGACACATTGTCGAAGGCCCAACGTTTGGTCCACTTAGAATCCAGACATATAAAACCAGGTATTTCTCGGGATTGATTTGACGTAAGCAAAATGTAATTTAGTCGAAATTAACGTATGTTATTGTATGTAAAATTGCAAAATTACTCCGACGGCGTTCGGATGAACTCGCGGACTTTCTTTGGAATTCCCGCCATCATCTGCCGCACACTGATGATGATTCCGCAGCAGCAAATTCCTTGCCAGATCATCAGTTTCCGGGTGAATTTATCGGCGGAAACAAACTTGAATTTGCTATTTTTCCTAAAAAAAAACACTGTCTCAGCCGTCATTTAGACTAAAAGTGATATTTTCATACCATGATTTATTTAAAAAAATTCAAAGACGCCATTTTGAACAATATTGCAAGATCCAAAATGGCCGGACTAACCATTTTCAATGTTTCTTACAATAAGGTAGTATTGATTGGAATAAAGTAAATATTAGGGAGGCGAGGTTTGTGCCCCTTACACATCTTTGCTTATTATCCAGTAAATAACTATTCATATAGCTTCACACCGATGCACAGTGGGACGAAATCAAAAAAAAGTGGGACATGGCCATTTGCGACAAAACTATTGAGTGTAGCATTTTGACGTCTTCTAGAATGCTTCTTAAATTTGAAAGTTCTTTATTTGAGTGGTGAACATTTTTGCTTAAGGAGGGTATACACCAAGATAAAAAAAAAACTTTTTTTATGTCTTGTCAAAATCGATGAACATTTATGGAGACATTGTAGATGACATCATTTTAAGAAACTTTGTCCAACACGACAATTTTTATATCTCTCAATTGGACGAAGTTATAGGGTGGAAATGGAGTACGAACGGTAGTACCCCCTTAAATATCGTTTTCTTACCATCACTTTTTTGTTTGAATTTTTTGATTTTTTTAATGTTCTACAAAATTGTAAGTGCTCTGAAAAAGCACATTTTTGTTTCAGAAAATAAATCGCTATATGTTTGCTTTAAGGATTTACGTCCGTTTTTATAATTTTTTAACGCTATCTTTAATGAGGTGTATCTTGCAGGTTAGCAGATATTAGCTAATCTCAACGTTAATTTTGATCAAGATCTTATACCATACTGTTACATATACATTTCGTAGGGGGATCCAAGGGGATGCAAATGAATTTTTTAATGAAGTAGCTCAATATTTTGTTACGTTTTGCTGATTGGAAATGGAACGATCCTATTCACTTGCTTACCAAAAATCCAAATATTTCTCAAATGTCACCAAAACTCGGACTTAAATTGAGAATACTATACCAAAAAACTTTGTCGAAGCTGCAACCCAGCCTAATGTACATACTTGGAAAAATTGTCCTGGAAACTGCAAAAAGTACCAAACATTGAGCTACTTTATTAGAACATTCATTATGCATCCCCTGGGATCCTCCTACGAATTGTATATGTAAAAGTATGGTATAAGTTGCTTAACGAAATTACGTGGAGTTTAGCTGCTAATACTTGCTAACCTGCAAGATACACCCCCTTAAAGATAGTGTTAAAAAATTACAAATGCGGATGTAAATCCTTTAAACGAAGAGATAGCGATTTGCTTTTTTTTAGAAAAAATGTGCAATTTTAGGGCACTGACAACTTTGCAGAACATTAAAAAAATTGTAAAATTCAAAAAAAAAAAGTTATGTTTTTAAAGGAGTACTACCGTTTGTACTCCATTTCACCCTATAACTTCGTCCAGTTGAGAGATACAAAATTGTCGCCTTTGGAAAAGTTTCTTAAAATGACTACATCAACAATGTCTCTATAGACGTTTATCAATTTTAACAAGACGTAAAAAAGTTATCTTTTTTTATCTGAGTGTATATCCCCCTTAAGCAAAAAATGTTTACCTCTCAAATAAAGTATTCAAAAAATGAAGAAACGTTCTAGAAAAATCGAGATGCTACACTCAATAGTTTCGTCGCATCGCAATTCACGCTGCCGCCACCGGATATTTCTAACAACTTGATGGGCAAAAGTGACCCTTAAGGTGCACTATATACTATGTGCTAGAAAACTATGTTGTAGCTCATAGGAACACCTAAACATAAGGTGATAGGTCATGTTATGACTTGCAAGCTATAGTTTGGAGCTATGATATAGAACCAAAATCGCTGTCGTGTGTACACTAGACTGATAAAAATATGAATTTTTCGCTCCACAATATTCAAACGGTTCCTAATTGGGTCCTGATTAGCCTCCCAATATTTGAACTCATTTGGTAAGAAACTGATTCGGCACCAGCCATTTGAAGTGTATATGGAAATTAATATGAGAAAACCAATTGTTTTGTTCATATCTATTTCAAAATTCACCAGTTTATTCTGCTTTAAAAAATGATAGCTGTGATTGTTGGACATTTCAGCTATAATTTTGTTCAAGACCACTTATCGATCAAATGGAAGTAACAAAATATATTAATGATGCAAGTCTCTGATGTCCTATGATTAACTGTTGAGCAGGCAACATTGGTGTTTCTGGTGCGTAGAATAGAGTACGAAAATCATGGCTACTATCGCACTCTACAGAATACAGTGCTGCCCACAAAACAGCTGCTTAATCATGCCATAAGATTAAAGGCTGACTAAGATTAAATTGGTACATTGTGATTCAATAAGTCCATTAATGGTTGCTTTACAGTACTTTCATTAAAACTTCAAAGTTAACGCATTAGATGGTTACATTCCTCCAGTTTGAACGAAATCTCGAACCTTCCTTTTGATGGAGCCCATGAGCGCCCGCACAGTGGAAACGGACATGGAATCAGTGCATTTCTTCCATTTTGCCCGCATTTGCTGGATGACCTTGACTGCCCCGTCGCTTCGTCGAAGTCGCTACTTTGAAATTGCCCAGTATTTTTCGATTGGTTGAAATTCCGGGCATTAGCTTGGGGACAAAATCGATCTTGTTGGCACCACTCCAGAACCACCATGGAGTAGTGGCAGCTGGCCAAATCGGGCGTAAAGATGACTTTGCCCCTTTGCTTGCGAATGAACGGCAATACACGCTTTTTCAGGCATTCTTCGATGTAAACTTGGGATGTTATCGTCGAGGATGTGACGAATAGTTCCGTTTTCATTCCACAACTGCAAATCGCTTGCCAAATCATGGCCTTCTTCGCGAACTTGTCGGCAAACACAAACTTGAATCTTCCCGACACATCCCTACGTCCAGGCGCGATGCAGAACTTTTGACCGGGAAGCTGCTTAAAATCGCGTTTGACGTATGTTTTGTCATCGATTAAAGTGCAGCCCTTGTGTTTCGTCAAAACACCGTCGTACAAGATCCTTGCACGCTTTTTGGCCACGGAATTTTGCTTCATGTGCCGGTTCGGATGTTTACTGGCTTTGTACGACTTCTATTCTTCCCGGGCAAGAATGTTCCGCACCGTTTTAAAGTTGGCGTTGTACCTTCTGGCCTCATCTCGGATTGAAAGACCGGGGTTGGATTTAACGCACCTCAACACCTTGCTGCTCAGCTGACAATCCCTGGTTCCAGTTTTTTCGTAGGTCCGCTGATTCCTTTCCACACTCAGGGTTTCCTTGTAGGTTTTGAGCACTCGACACTCGAAAACATCGGCATCTTCAGCACTTTAGCCAGCATGAGACCGGACCACTCCGGATTTTCCAGGTGTTTGTGCACAATATTTTTTCTTCTTTAGAGTTCCATTTGACGTTATTTCTGAACGCGATCGACTACTTTGATCAAACTTGCACCAGTTGTTCTCTATAGAAGTGTAAACAAACCACTGTCAAATATTTTCGATTCCCAGCACTAGAGGTGTGCTAGCGGCGCGCAAAACTGTAGCTGAGAAAATTTCCCACAAGAGTGGCTATAGAACTATTTTAACATTTCAATAAAGAAAAATACTAGAAGACAATGAATAAAAAGTTTGGTTTGCCCATAGGAATTTCCATATAAATTTCAAATGGTTTGCCAAGTCAGTTTCTTACCAAATGAGTTTAAAGTTTGGGAGACCTAGCAGGACATGATTTGGAACCGTTTTAGCACCGTAGAGCGAAAATTTCAAATTTTGCATCAACCTAGTGTTCACTCTAGCACTAGTTTCTATGTCATAGTTGCAAGCTATGAACTATTCCATCAGGACGCAATAGTTCAAAGCTTTTGCGACATTTCGTTTGATCGCATTGCTAGTGTTGTCTCTTCCCGGCATTTTTCCTACAGTCTACAGTATTTCGATCATCGATCATTGACCACAGCTGCTGCTTCCAGAACCGCCGGGTGTCCCGGGGATCTTGTTGCAGAGGACGATGGGATTTATTCTACCAAGACAAGCTCGACAGCTCTTTCTTCATAGTTGTCCATCGGTCTTTTCTTCTTTTTTTCCGTGTTGGGTATATTCATCACTGTGACCATTACTTTTATCTATTGTCATACATTCCCCGTTTTTATATTGCTTTGGCCATCGGTCTATTGACTACATAAATGAATCAAATGACCACAGCAGACACTCCCAGAACGTCTGAGTGCCCCCAGGAAATCGCTAGCTGGATAACTTTTGTCAGTTGACATGGTCTTCAATGGAATTTCCATAAATTTCTGAAAATCTCGATATGCCCATGACCAGCTCCTGTTTAAATTAGAGATTGATCACTTCCTCCGGGGCTTCTGGAACCTGTTCTGGAGGACTCGGCACAATTAGCATGTCCTTTAGTGAATTTTCAATTAATTTCTGGTGAATTTTCAATTCACACGTCTGTTTTTGTTGAAATTCGTCGAAGTTCGTCGAAGATTGTAAAAATTCTCTGGAGTTCGGAAAAAAATCACTTTAGTATGTAGAACTTTCATGAAGTTCCCTGAAAACTTTTCTGAAGTTCGTAGAAAGTTCTCGATTGTTCCTATGAAATTGTCTGAATTTATCTGAGAACTTTTCTAAAGTTCCCTGAGAACATCCTGAAAGTTCCCTGAGATCTTAAATTCTTAGGACTTCCTTTTAGCTTGTTAAACTGAACTTCCCAGAAGCTCACAAAATTTCCTTGCGCATTTCACTAATGTTCCCTGAAGTTTCCAAAGATTCCCTGATATTCGTAGAACTTCCCTGAAGCTCGTAAATGTTTCCTGAAGTTTTGTAATCAGTCCCTTAAGTTCCCCGAAAACTATCCTAAAGTTCCCTGAGATATTTCCCAAAGATTTGTGAGAACCTTTTAAAGTTTCCTGATAACCAACCGAGGATGCTTACAATTATGAGGGATTCATCATCGCAGGATTTTAGTGGAGACCGCATGAACGGAGGATGAGATATACCGATCTGCGGTCCAATGTAAGGAAATTAGTGACCGAAAAATGTGGATTGTATTAGCATAGAGGTAACTCTAAGACCAGAAGGTTCCGAAGAAACGTGCTAAACTTTTTGGCTCAGCTCTGGTACTCTCTTCGGTCCCAAGCTAATCGATGCACCCCTCGAAACATTGGAAAATTCACGAACCCCTCATTTTATCTGTCAAACTTTCAAATAAAATCAAAACAAACATAGTGTAGTACTAGAATTTCAACTAGAATGGGGTACGTCAATCAATTTGCTTGTGACCAACTGGCTAGTAAAGTAGTGAGCCAATTTTAAATCGTAAGTTTCCACCAGTTGGTGGACCTAACACATCGGAAGAACAGTGGGGGACAGGGGGTTATGATCCACCATACAAACTTGACCCACCCTAGTGTACAGTGCTGTGTGAAGATATCGGGTGCGATGTCGAACTTGTTTGAAACGAAGGTTTTATGAATCGTGCGGGCTTTACATGCGGGGTGCGATTTTTGATAAACCCAGCCAGTTCATCTGCTTCGCTGGCAACGTGTACATGGTCGAAAGATCATTCCAGATGTTGCTTTCCAGTATATTTGTTTATAAGTTGAAGGTCAAAGTATCCTTTATGGTACAACCTACCGGCCTACTTTACCTAACTGCCGAATTACGGCCTACTGTGCTACTAAAAGAGTGTACACAAAATGTTGTATGGTTGTCGTTGCGTAATTCGATATTTTCAGCACTCGTCGGAATTATGTACGACTCGTGCTGAAAGCAAATTCTTTTTCAACTTGTTGCTTAAATAACTATATTCTAGCATTGATTTCGTCAATTAATAACATTTTTTTCTTTTTATTTCATTACAGGTAAGACATCATCATCTACACAGGATCGCAATTCGGTTCATGTGGCGTGGTACTAATCTTTTGAGACGGTTCACCTTCAGACATGGTGGCGTCGCGCCATGGCGAACTCCAGTAAGACGTCTATTTTTGGTCTGATTATACGATGATTTGCATATATCCATGGCACGAATTTGGGCTGCCACAATCCTTTGTAATGTAGAAAATTAATTCATTCATAGCACCCAAACAAAAGGATCTTAGTCATCCGGCGGGAGGGCTGAGTCGTTTTGCCTAGCATAAATATTGGGTTAACGCTTGTGCTTTCCCTTCGGTCACGATCGATCCGAGTAGGTATTAGTTTGTAGTCCGTTTGGTTGCGTCGTCACGATTTTACTGCTTCTCACCAAGTATAACTTGTTATATAAATGCTTCTTGGAAATGCATATGAAGCTTCAACAATTAATCATACTCTTTGTAATTCATGCATCATGCGCAGCAAATAGAATAATCATTCAATAAATCGCTGCCTGTTATTGGAGTTCAATTGAATTTGCAGACATCGATTGCGTTGACTTTGACATTCAAATCGTCTACTTGGGTTGATGTTTGAGACAGCTCTGTTCCGATCGATCAATATCCGACCCGTGCATGTGTATGTGACCTACCTCCATTCGCAGTATAGCGATGAATCAAGACGTTTGTTTACGTTCTAAGCAAAACACGTTTTGCACATATCTGAACCCAACTGGTACGATGCCCCGATACCGCTAGCTAAATAGCCGCGGTGCGACGGTATCGATGACATACTCTCTCGTAATCGTCGTCATAGCCGTCATACCTCAGTAAATGATAGCAACGAATGGTTGTCGGTAATTATGATGAACATTGACGCACAAGCGCAGACTGTCGACCGAATTGTGACACATTTTGCTGACGGCGGTACCAACGGACATAGGTTTGGTGCCTAGCCGTACACACAGTGCAATTATAAATCCATTTCATTCCATAGTGGACGGTCCTCAGTGTCATCAAGTGTGTGGGACTTCTTACTTGGAGCTTGCGTTTTGTTCAATCATCTTCTTCGACTTTGACGTGATTGACTGTTACCCGTTATGCGTGGATGTGCTTATTTTTTTTCCTGGTAGTTACTTTTTCGATAAACGCCCAGGTGCCTTGGTACTTGAATCGTGTTGTTTGTGTTAGCTGCAGTGGTGCAGCGAAGGGTGGTTTCAGGGTTCAACAACACCCCCGAAAGCATTGAGACAATTTTAAAATTGACTTGCTCCAAATTTATTCCAACCATATAGAGTTTGTCGAAATTTTGGCCCGTATATTTTCTGATATGTCAAGTCATATACCATGGCGACCAGCAAATCCCCAATTAGAAATTTCCCGTTTTTTCCCGGAATTTTAGAAATTTTCCCGGTTGTCCGATGTACATTTGAATTAAGTATAACACCAAACGTGATTTAGTCGATGAAATCACTACACTCTACACCTAGTGACAAGCCAGCTGTGCTCAGAGTAAATATATTTGCACCGAGTAAAATAGAGTTTCTCAATATTACTTAATGTTGATCTAAGTAATATCTAAGTAGTATCTAAGTTATAATCGCCAGGATCTTTAAAGATTCTAGTGGAAAGTAGCAACAAGTTGTGATCGTTGTAACCTCGTTATAATCCTCCGCTGTGTAATTAGTGATAGTAGATGATACGATATTCCAAATGAGATTAATAAGGTGAACCTAACGGACAATGTCGATGATAGGCCCTATTATATAAGTCGAGTGAACCGTCACTGGTGGTCACTAATCTAATTTGGTATTATTTCTGTGATACCAAAATAGACCAGTGACCAGAAGAGAAGCTCGACTCGACTAATAGGATCATAATAGGCATAATAGGATCCTATTTTAATATATGCCGTTATTATTTTTTTCCTACTGACAAATCCATTTCGATCAAATTAATTGGATGACCATTCCATAAAATAGACGAATAAGCAAGCTGAAGTGTCCGGTATTAACTTCTTCTACTGCCGATTTACTTTGGAACTAATGGATGAATTATTGAGCATCCTCGATAGTCAATCAAAAATCATTGCCAGTCTTTCCTTTTGAGTGACTCTTTTTGTGTATTCTGGGTTCGTTTTCTAAACTTCTGATTGATAATGGTGGCTTACCGATGGTGACGTAGGACTGCGTGGTGTTATATAATAAAGGTTATTTGTTAACTGCAGCAAGAGCTTGTTTTTGGTGTAGGAATAGGAATTTTGAGCGGGGTTCTCTCTGTCTATACTCTTTAGTATGACGCGCTTGGCTTAGTTGGCCCACAGCGACTCACGAAGAGCTACTGATTCCGATCAGGAGCGGTGCCGTTTCTTCCTCCTTCTATGGATGCTCATGTGCGCTGCAGCTCGCTGCTTGCAGACAGTCTTTCGTTGTGTACTGGAGAACACCACTACTCACCACATGCGGTGATTGAATAAATACCGTTAGGTGAGACCGGATGGAATTCAACTTTGAAATCTGTGTTAGGTAAATCGCTTTTCGCAAGCAATCGATGATAATTTCAAATATCATAGCAACAGTTGCAAATTCGTGCAATTTTCAATAGTAACAATATGGAAAATGAAAAAGTCTTAATTTTAACAGATTTGTAGAAAAGATTCCTATCGATTGGCGTATTAGGAATTAAAATCCATCATTTCTGGATCAAAATCAGACCACTTTCAAGCCGCGACCGACTTTGGTTTTTGAAATTGCACCCTCAATGTTGCCTTCAAGAACATGATATGTTAGATTTAAACAAATCTAGATAGAGCTGGAATTAGGGCGTAAAAGCTTTTGTAAACAATGACTTCTCTCGATGATTTTTAGAAATTCAAGGCACGCCCACGCAAACCAACATTACTGTCGGGTAGGGGAAGCCTTATCCTACCTGATGGTGATGTTGATTTGCGTGAGTGAGCCTTGACTTTAAAGACATCATCGAATGAAGTCATTGTATACAAAAGCTGTTACGCCCTAATTCCAGCTCAATATTGATATGGGAACTGACATCCGATTGATGACCTTGACAAATGTCCAAAAAATACAATTTTACAAATTTATGGTTGTCCTGAAAAGGACCGTTTTGTCAGGATGTTTGAGTAATGCTGAGCTATTAGGGTGTTAAACACAGATGAGGCTGATGAGCAGTATGTTGTTTAGAGTGAGGGTGACGCGCTTGGCATAGATGGCTCACAGCTACTCACAAAGAGCTACTGATTCCGATCAATAGAGGTGCGGCTTCTTCCTCCTTCTATGGATGCCCATTAGAGTGATGCAAAATTTGAAATTTTCGCTCCACAATACTTAAACGATTCCAAATCGGATCCTGACTAACGTCTCAAAATTTGAACCCATTTGGTGAGGAACTGAGATGGCACAAACCATTTGAAGTTTGTATGGGAATTACTATGGTAAAACCAAGGTTTTTGTTCATGTCTATCTAATAATTCACCATATCAGTCTGCTTCAAAATCTTTCAAATGTACTTGTAGGAAATTTTCCCAGCTACAACTTTGCTCAAGACTACTTTTTTATTAAATGCAAGGATCGAAAGTTATCAATGGTTCAATGCGCTGATGTCTTATGAACATGCTCAATCGACTGCTCAGCAGGCAACATTGGTGTTTCTGGGGCGTTGAATAGGACACAAAAATCATGGCTACTATGTCACACTGCAAAATACAGTGTTGCCTACAGAGCAGCTGCTTGATCATGTCATAAGTTTACCAATCTCTTAAATAATTAATATCTTTTTCCTGTCTCGTTTTAAATAGAAACGATCTTGAACAAAGTTGTAGCTGAGAAAATTTTCTATAAGTATGGCTATCGAACTGTTTCGCAGCTCAATATGGAAAAAGACTAGAAGGCTTTGTTGAGATTTCCCATAGTAATTTACATGTAAACTTCAAATGGCCTGTGCGAAGTCTGTTTCTAACCAAATGAGTTGTAACTTTGGGAGGCTAATCAGGACCCGATTTGAAACCATTTAAGCACTGTAGAGCAAAAAAGTCAAATTTTGCATCAGTCCAATGCCCATGTGGGCTGCAGCTTGCTGCTTGCAAGCAGCCTTTCGTTGTGTACCGGAGAACAATGTTCAACGTCACGAGCCGAAAGCACTGCTGATGATGCCGACGACCGGACACCACGACACACGGTGATTGGAACTGAATCCGATAAGCGGTTGAGGCCAGCCGTGATAGCTAGCTGCTTGCGGGGAGCCTTTCGTTGTGTACTGGAGAACACCTCTACTCACCGCACGCGGTGAGGTCAGGTTCAACGCTGCGGCTCAACGAATGATGGAACTAATGATGGGACGAATGATGGGACGCCTCGTGGAGTTTCTACTTGGCTTCGGAACAGCTTCTCAGCGGCAAATAATAGAGACCTAGAATGAGGAACTAGAAATTGGCTCTTGGGCTTGGTTTTGGCCAGATCAGCAACTGATTATGGATTCGGAAAAGTCTCACCAAATTCTACCAGTTACTCAATATTATCCAAAGCCGCCGCGAAACTTCCTTCTCCCATTCTTGCGAGTATGGGACATCTTCACTCTTCTTTTATATTTTTGCCGTTTTTAAAGCGGAAATTTTAACGATGGTGACGACTGGGACTTGAGGGGAATTCTTTTATTTAACGACTTTCTCAGTCTTAGAAACACTCTATATTTTTTTTTAATTTAATTTTTTAATTTATCGTTGTCCTCAAGTGGTGATCGAAATTGTGGCCAAGTAGTTTTTTCAATTAAATATCATTAAATGAAACCAAAATATGGAAAATCAGCCACAATAACGACTAAACTATTGACAATAACGAAAAGAAGACTGAGAAAGCCGTTAATCAAATCAAAATTTTAACTTTTGAACTATGATTGGAAAATTCAGGAAGAAAACTCCGGGGAATGTTTGAATTAGCTTCTGAACGAAGCTGAAAAAAAAACATCCAGAGAAAGACGAAAGAAGCTCTCCTGGATGAAGTTCGAGGAAAGTTATAAGAAAAGTTGGAAAATCATCCGGGAAACTTCCAAGACACGAATTGAGTAACTTGTGGCGAAAATTTTAATAAACTATCGGAAAAAAATCGGATGTCACATCCAAAAAAAGCCAGAAAAGTTTCGGAAATCGGAAGTAAATTTCCAGAAGTAGCCATTTCCAGACAGAAGAATCTCGGATAAACCATCAAATAGAAGTCGAACAAAAAAACCTTTGGCTTATGGTCAAACTTCCAGAAGAAGACGAAAGAAATTTCTGGGAGAATTAATTGAACTTCCTGGAGAAGACGAAACAAACTTCCTGGAGATGCTGGCAGAAACTTCCTAAGGTAGATTGGAAGAAACATCTGAAGAAAGTTAGAAGCCAGAGCGCTTACGGAACAGTCGAAAGAAACAAGGACATAATTCCGGAACAAAGAGATTCCTGGGGGATGTGCTAATGATCCAGAAAATTTTCCTGATATTCATAAATCATCCCTGAAGACTCCGCAATTTCCCTGAAGTTTTCGGATCATTCCTGAATGTTCCATAATTCCTCGAAATTCCTTAAAAGTTCTTGTAATTTTTCTGAAATTAGGGGCTGTTTTGGAGTTCTCTGGTCATCCTTGAAGCACTCGGAACATCCCTGATTATAATAAGACTACCGGAATATCTCTAATCACCTTTGAAGTTCTTTGGACTTTCTTGAAGATTACGAAATCTCTTAAGTGCCCTCACAATTTTCTTGATTTTATTGTAACATCAGCATTGAAGTTCTCTGATCTTCCCGATTTTTTTTTTAATTTTAAAATTTATCGACACTGCCATTAAAAAGCATAGAACTTCCCATAAACTGTTCTAACAATGTTCTAATGTTCACGTAACTTCCCTTACGTTTCTTAAATTTGCATGAGTCTCTCAGGATATTGCTGAAGTTTTCGGAAATTGCCTGAGTTTCTCGGAACTCCTTTATAATTTCAGCAATTTCATGGAAATTAATTGATCTGCCCTGATGTTCTCTGTGCTTCACTAAAGTTCCTGAAAACCATTAAATTTCCATGAAGTTCTTTGGACTTGTGAAGTTTCCAAAATATTTATGATGTTTCCTTAAGTTCATTGGAGTTCGCTGGACTTTTCAGAAATTTCCGGTTTTTTTTTGTAATTTTAACAGAAGTTCATTAAAATGTCGTTAATTTATCGAAACTTACACAAAAGTCTGGACCTTTCTGAATTTTCAGAACTTATTAAATGTTCCTGCTGCCTCGCCTGCAGCTAGTGTGGATCCGCAATAAAAATCTGATAGCATCCTCGAAGTTCCGGGAAAGTTGAAAAAACTGGCGGGAGAAGATGAAAGAATCATTCGAGCGAAGTCTGAAGAAGCTTGCAAGGTAAGGTGGAAGAACATTCCATAAATCGGTACATCTGGCAACGCTGAGTCCGAAGCTATTTTCGCACACGATAAGCTCCGCTCCAATACATTATCGATGCTAATATAAACCCATTAATAATGCACTGAAACTTTCAACCAAGCAGTAGTGCAATATTTGATTGACGCGTAATTAGTAAGTGTTAAAATGTTTATCTCAATTAAGATGGATGAAACCTATACACGGTAACCACAAAATACCCAATAATGACTACAAAGTACACATTTTCGTGGGATACTGGGACTACCCATTAAATGAGTAAAAATGTTGCCCATTTATGAGTATTTTTTAATTAAAAAATAAATACTTACTACTTGTTTATGTAGTTGTAATTACTCATAAATGGGTAAAATTTTACTCATTTAATGGGTAGTCCCAGTTTCCCACGAAAACGCTTACTTTGTAGTCATTATTGGGTATTTTGCGGTTACCGTGTAGAGGAACAAAATGGCAAATAAACTTAGCTGAGCGTTGCAACGCGTTGGATGGGACAAACGACACCTGATGCAACGAGAACAGAGAGATTTGATTACTGCCACTTAATACACTTTCCAACAGTACTTTAAAACTTTATAAAACCGAAATTGTGAATTTTTGACATTTTTACCAGAACGAAAACGACGCAGCAAAACAAAAACACGTATTTTTCGCAGCGCAGCCTTCTTTGATCTCCATAAGACCACTTGGTTTTCGTCCTTTTAAATTTGCTTTCGCAAGTTTTTCCACGCCCACAAAATTTTTAAACATTTTTTTTAAATATTTGCCTAAAATTTCTTGATTTTATTTACCGTGTTTATTTTTCATAAAAAGCAATTATTTTTTACTACAAATTTCGATTGGAAGTGACGTTTTCGAGTAATGATTTTTTGAAAAATATCGAATACGACATTTTGAAGTTTTTTGCGTCGAATTTTAGCTCAAATGTTTCATGCAAATCTGGGAAGGTCGAGTTGGAAATTCCAAATTATAATTATGCATGCAGAATCTCTTTCACGATAGTGTAAGTGTGCCAATTTTTGGCTCTAGTGGTCCTCTAATCCTATGTTAAATTTCACACTCTTTCATTCTTTACAAAATTCATTTCAACACAAAATTAGAATATACATTTTGCCATATATCTACGGAAATAGATCCTTGGAAATATATTTCAAATTTGATTTAGACCCTAGGGCCAAAAACCGGAGCACTAGATCCATAGCCGGTACACTTACCCTGCTTGCATTTTTTTTAAATACATCAACAAAATAATCAGCCGATTATCCGTCTACCGCAATTTGCCCACAGATAATATCGCCCAATGACAGCACTCGAAAGTGCACCCATCGATCGATCCTCAATCACTCGGCAAAATCATTTTAGAAAGCCCACCGTAGCCAATTACGGTCGGTTGTTGTTGCGGCCATTTGCCTGCGTCATTGAAAAACCCTCGTCGAATTCCACGTGCCGATCGATCGTTATAGTGCGCATCGGAACATCCGTTTGCCGGGCGACGAAAACAAACCAAACCGATCAATAAACGCCAGTTATGAGTGCATGTGATCGCGATAAAAGGTTTAACAGTCCCCAATGTTCCGCTGACTTGGGTTGGTGGATCAGGGTAAAATTTGCATAATTGCCTCATGGTGGCATCCGCTAATGGCGACACCATCGTCGCAACCGGTTGTTGCTGTTGTCGTGTAATCGATCGACGATTAATCAATCGACTTTTTACGATGCAATCGCTAATTACGGACGGACTTCGGTGACGGTCAAGGTTGTTAAATGTAATACATTATCACTTTTCAATTCTTGTGAAAAAATTACATTGAATGTTTAACAAATTTCAAATATAATTACATCAAAATTCAACCGAATTATTTAGGTGTTAAGTTGATTGAATGAATCGTTAAGCACTTCGCAATACTATCAGTCGTAGATAAAACTTGTTTTCAATCTCTATTCGTAGGTTTGTATAAATCAATAAAAATGATTTCTATTCGCGCACGACAAAACCTGCGGAGAGGACGACTACTGAGCGATCTTGATCTTGACTGAATTTACTGCGATAGCTCGGGATTTGAAGGTTATAATTCCAATAGTCAACAACAACTACAACGGTGTGATTGGTCTATGGGAACTGTTTGAGTTCTGCCATATGTATGTGCATTCAAATGATTTGAATAATTAATCCTCTAAACAACTTACACAAACAACTTACAACTTAAATACGAACAACAAACTTACGGCAGCACGTGTGGAGTCCTCCGTGTGGAAATAGTTTTGTATTCAACTGTTTATGCTATGGATATAGGCAATTAAATGCTGCTGCTCGTGGGACTTAATTTCCTATTCACGTCTGGTGTGCAGTTTGTTGCTAGACAGAATGTCGCAGAATTAGTACGAACACTTGAAAACACAAATGAAATATTAATTAATAATAAAACAAAAATGTCACAGAGCATGGATCTACATGACACAGGTGGAAATAAATCTAAGGACACTTTGTCTGTATTAGGTAACTCTAAGACTAGTAGGTCCCGAAGAAACGTGCTCAACCTTTTAATTTAGCTCTGGTACTATCTTCGATCCCAAGCTAATAGATGCACCCCTCAAAAGATAGAAAAATCCACGAACCCCTAATCTTATCTGTCAAACTTTCATAGCGAATCAAAACAAACATTGTGCAGTACTAGAATTTTGACTAGAATGAGGTACGTTAATCGATTTGCTTGGGACCAATAGGCTAGTCAAGTAGTGAGCCAATTTAAAATCGTTAGTTTCCACTGGGTGGTATTACTTACTTTACTATTGCAGGTCCGTCGTCCCTCAGGTTTTGACCTACATAATAATGTTGCGCAAACTAACTCGATCCCTGGCTGCTTGTCTCCAATTCCTCGAGCGTCCCACACTTCCTAGATCTTGCTCCACTTGGTCCAACCACCTAGCACGCTGAGCTCCTCAGCGTCTTGTTCCACCCGAATTTGAGGTAAACACCATTTTTGCGGTATTATTATCCGGCATTCTTACAAAGTGTTCCGCCCTTTCTGAATACTGGGTTTACCATAAAGTTGCGCCAGTTCGTGGTTCATTATTTTCCTCCAAACACCGTTTTTATATACCTTACCAACGATGGTCCTAAGCACACGTCGTTCGAAAACTCCCAGTGCTTGCATGTCCTCCTCGAGCATCGTCCGTATAGTACTACCGGTCTTATCAGCGTCTTGTGCATGGTACACTTAGTGCGGAAATAAAATTTACCCGACTTTAGGGTCCTGTGGAGTCCGTAGTAGACACGACTTCCGGCAATAATGCGTCCCAGAATTTCTCTACTGCAGTTGTTATTTGGCGTCACCAATGATCCGAGGTACACCAATTCATCCACCACCTCAAACTCATCTCCGTCTGTTGTCACACTTCTACCAATGCGAGCCCTATCGCGCTCGGTTCCTCCATCTAACAGATACTTTGTCTTCGACGTATTCACCTTTAATCCAACCTTTTCCGATTCACGTTTCAGCCTGGTGTACTGGTCCGCCACCACCTGAAACGTTCTTGCGACAAAGTCCACATCGTCAGCAAAGCAGATTGGAAAGCGCACTCGATATCTTCAAGCAGCACTGTACACCATCCATCGTAGCCTTAATCAGTCTCGTCAGTTTCCCGGAAAAACCGTTGTCGTCCATAATATTCCATAGCTGTTCACAGTCAATAGTATCGTAAGCGGCTTTAAAATAGGTGGTGTATAGGAACTTGATTTTCGCGTCATTTTTTGGAGGATCTGCCGCAACGTAAAGATTTGGTCTGTTGTCGAACGCCCGTCCACAAAACCGACTTGATAACTTCCCACAAATCTGCTTGCTAGCGGCGATAGACGGCGGAAGATGATCTGGGAGAGCACTTTGTAGGCACATTCTAACTTGTCATCCTTCTTGTATATTGGGCGGGCCACTCCCTCTTTCCACTCCTCCAGTAGCTGTTATGTATCCCAGATCCTGACTTTCAGTCGGTGCAGATAAGTTGCCAACTTTTCCCGGCTCATTTTGATAAGTTCTGCTCCGATACCATCCTTCCCAGCTGCCTTGTTGTTCTTTAGCTATTTGATAGCATCCTTAACTTCACTTATCGTGTGAGTTGTTACTTGTACTTCGTCCGCCGCATCGATGAAGCCGTTTCTCCTACTGTCTTGGCTCTTCGCCTCTGTTTCCGTCAAGATACCTACAGCTTTATCCCGACACATTTCGGCTCGCGGCACAAAGCCTTTGCGGGATCCGTTGAGTTTCTTGTAGAACTTGCGTTGTGAACGATACAGCTGTTCCATTAATTCGCACTCTGCCTCTTCCAGGCGACGCTGCTTATCCCAAAAAAGGTGAGTTTGTTGTCTTCACTTCTGTTAAGCGATAACATTTTGTCGGGTACCTTGCTGCAGCATCATGACCCGCGCTGCATTCTTCTCGTCTAAAATTGTCTGATACTCCTCGTCGAACCAATCGTTTCGTCGATTCCGTTCCACAAACCCAATAGCACCTTCTGCTGTGCTGCTAATGGCTGCTTAGACACTATCCCAGCAATCCTCAAGAGGGGCTTCGGTCTGCTCTCCCTCGGTCGGTACCGAATGCTGTTGACAACGGAAAGTCTTGCGCCGCGATAGGTCCTGACGACGATGATATCCGAGAAGTGTCTTCCATCAATCTAAACGTGGTCGATTTGTGAATCTGTCTGTTGTGGTGATCTCCAGGTGTACCGATATGGGAGACTGTGCTGGAAATAGGTACTATGTATGGCCATATTCTTGGAGACAGCGAAATCTATGAGTCTGAGGCCGTTGTCGTTCGTAAACTGGTGAGCGCTGAACTTTCCGATAACCGGTCTAAATTCCTCCTCCTGGCCAACCTGAGCGTTTAGATCTCCGATAACGATTTTGCTGCCATGGTTTGGGCAGAGTAAAAAGCGTCTTTATCATCATCGTCACTTTCTATGTGAGGGTTGTGCACGTTTATTATGCTAACATTGCAGAAACGGCCTTTGATCCTCAACTTGCACATTCTGTTGTCGTTTGGCCAACACCCAATCACGCGCTTGTGCATTTCATCCATCACGATAAAAGCTGTTCCCAGCTCATGTGTGTTGCCGCAGCTCTGTTAGATGGTATAACCATCCTTGTACGTATGTACCGACGATTCCTTCCAGGAAACCTCCTGCAGCGCTACAATGTCGAACTTGCGGACCCTCATTAAGTCGTAAAGAATCGCTTCCTAAGAAATTGAGTGACTTACAGTTCCATGTTCCGAGTTTCCAATCCGTATTCGTTGCCTGGGTCTATGCCGATTGTTCCGGTCCGTATTTTCATTGTTTGCCTCCTGTATTTTTTGAGTTTTACGGTTGGCTTGTAGGCCCTGCACCAACCCGGGTCTTGCCGGAGGACCATCGTGCACAGCTCTGTTTAGAGTCCCACGCTGGTACTAGGGCGGTGATCATATTTGGGTCTATTCAATGGTACGCATCAAATGAAAGGTAGGGGAAAAGTTGGCTTCGGCAATACCTGAACCTATTATCGTCAGGGGGTAAACAACGTCCTTGAGAGCTCAATTTTGGCATGTGAATACATTGTGTTTCAGAGCAACTATTGGCCAAATTTGAGTGCTCTAGGATTTTGTTTACCCCCCTGACGATAGTAGGTTAAGGTATTGCCGAAGCCAACATTTCCCCTATTTAAAACGGCTATCTAGAAAAAAAAATAAGAAAATGAAGTCCAAATGAGTTTTAATATGCAAACACATAATACAAAACTTTTTTATTGATTTCACTGTGCCCGGGACCAAAGAGACCCTAGTGTATTTTCAGAGTTCATACTTTTTTACTTACCATATCAAAAATCCAATAAAAGCGTATTATTTAGTTTTTTGAAAATATTAATTCTTATGTTTTTGGCTCAAATCTACCATGCGTCTTCATTGGTTCGAAGTGACTGGACTATCATGTGTTTTTATTAATTAAAATAATAGTTCGAAGTTGATATGGAATCCCATTGTTACCATCCTAAATGGTAACATTTTGTATTTTTTGTTAGTTTTTGTTCATTTGTTCAGCAAACTTCCAATTTAAATTGCGAACGGAAATGTGGTAGCGAACGAGACAGCTGAGTGGTGTCAGTGCGACGATGGGTGGATGGTGAGGAAGATAGAGAGTTCGGGGGAGTCGGTGTGTAGCGTTGCCTCTGGGCAGACGTTCGGTGGAAAAATTGGAGAGACGGTAGTGGACGTGAGATGCGAAGCACGAGGTTCGCGTCACTGCAGGAAGATGAAGATCGTTGGTTTCATGGCGGAACGACGCCATCAGACAGCGACTATCAGATCATCGTACGCAAGCCACCGCCATCCGGCCCCCGTTATCAGGCCACTGTTATCAGGTTACCGTCATCCGGTCACCGCCATTCGGGGACCGCCATCCGGCCACCGCCATCTGGTCACCGCCATCCCGGCACCATCATCCGGCCACCGCCATCCGGCCACCGCTATAGGAGTTCTTCCCTAAGGCTACCACCAACATCCGGCTGTCACTAACTGGTCGCCACCATCTAGACAATGCCAAGCTCATCATATTGGTTCGCATAACAAATAAATGTAAGGTAAATTCTACTTTTATAGTTGGTTAAGAATTCCCCACAATCCGAAAGCTTCCCCACGCAAAAATGCCCTGGGGACCCGGAACCAAAGAGGCCTTGAGTGCCCACCCCAGGAGCTGCCGTTGGCTTAAGACCATCAGCTCGGGCTTAGGCTGGTTCCCTTCTGGGACTAAGTGGTTCCGGGGCCGAAAGAGTTTCACCATGAATCACTTGTTTCATGGACAGATCATATTCAATTGAGGAACTGCGATTGGTGATGTGAGCACGGTCTGGAATATAACAAGGAATACACATATTCGAGGATACGTAGTGGTGGTAGATTCTCATAAATCGAGATTGTGTGTTCAGCTCAAAAATTTCTTCAAAATTTGCAATTATAAGCAGGGCTCTACATTTTCGAAGCTCTAAAAAGAACTCGTGTTTTGTTTCTCTCATACATAAAGGGTGTCCACGATGAAATTGCCACACTATGAAATTGCTCTAACTTTTTAACCGTTGGGTAGAATTTAATGAAAATTTGGGTGGATTTAGTTCATAGTGCATTATTTACATCCTGCAAGTTTTAAAGTCCTGTGATCAAAATTCGCGGAAATGGAGTCGAAATAACAGCTCGTGCGTGATAAAATCTTGCGCATTCATCACGAGAACAAGGATCTCTCGCATCGTTCCATCGCTAAAACGTTAGGAATCGCGAATTCCACGGTGTCGCGAGTGATTAAGCGGTTCGAGGAACTGTTGACCACCGATCGGAAGCCCAGAAGTGAAGGAAAAAGTATTCCGTACAACACCAAAAATCACAACCGCGTAGTTGGGGCCTTCAACCGAAATCCGAACGCCTCCGTTAGGGATGTGGCTAAGAAGCAAACAGATCCCCGGCAACCTGTTTTTCACGGTCAAGGATAAGTTCAGCGTTCCGGAGCATGTCCGCACTCAGAAGATGTCCAAATTTGCGAAGAAATTCCTGGTTTGGCAAGCCATCTGCACGTGCGGGAAGCGGAGTGCACCTTTCGTGACCCAGGACACGATGAACGGACAGGTGTACATAAAAGAGTGCCTCCAGAAGCGGCTGCTTCCTCTCCTGAAGGCCCACAACGTCCCAACAATCTTCTGGCCGGATTTGGCCTCATGCCACTACTCCAAGGACGTGCTGAAGTGGTATGCGGACAATAAGGTCAATTTCGTGCCGAAAATGTTCAACCCTCCCAACACTCCGGAGCTCCGCCCCATCGAGAAGTACTGGGCGATTATGAAGCAGCACCTTCTTAAATGACCTAAGGTAGTGAAGACAGTCGAGGAACTGAAGAAAGTATGGGTTTACATGCAAACAACGGTTGATTCACAGGTTGTGCAGAATCTTATGGCCGGGGTTAAGGCCAAGGTGCGGGCATTTGCGTATGGACTGTAAATAAAATACGAGTAAAATGGTAAAATGAAGTTTAATAGTTATTTCTCAATCCCTGAAAATTTGATGGCAATCGGATGAAAACTCGAATTTTGCGAATCAATTTTGTGTGTGGCAATTTCATCGTGGACACCCTTTACGTGTTCGACGCTTCATTTCTATAACGCCTAGCTAGACTATCAGCAAGAAACGAAAATAAAAAAGCAGGACGCTTAGAAGGAAAGGCTGGCTGTGCAACTTCTCGTCGTTGCTTTGCTCATCGCTTTCAATCCTAACTAACGTTGATTTTCTAGTTAAACGAAACCTCATTATGGTTTTCAATCCCCTTTCACGAACACTCTATCACCGCTCTTTCAATTTGTTTAAAATGCGTTATGTCCCGTTTTCGATCATTTTGTTTAGATAAATACATGGATGGAAGATAAATTAAAAATATGACGTGTAATCTTCAAGTGTTTTCACGTGATAAATGCTTTAAATGTGTTATTTCATTTTCCGTCATATACGTCATGAAACCTCTGTTGATGTGTTTCATGAAAGAGAAAACTATCAAAGTCGAGCGCTCTTTCGCTCATCCGTTTCACCGAAGCTTGAAAGGAAGACCAATGGAGCGACGGGAGAAAGAGAGACAAGCGATTGAACATTTGTTTGTGCACGCCGACTGAGGTTCTAGAATGCTGCGAAGCTGTTCGACTTTAACAGAAAAAGAAAGTCAGCAGTCTCTTCGTCGTATCGATTTGGTCGATTGAAGCTGATATTGTGACGCCCTGATTATAAGTGTGTTCGTCACCCCGCATTTGATTAGTATCCTGAGAGAGAGCTCCCAGAAACGGTTCTGGAGGGGTGTTACTCCTGCCAGAACCTCGAGACTCATGTTATGCGTTGAGTGCGTACAGCCGAGAGCAATACGCAGACAACGATATTGAATTCGTTCCAATTTTATTAGGTGACATTTTCTTGCCGAGAGAAAGCAGAAAGAGCCGTACTCTAGAACAGAGAGAAAAGTTGTTTTATAAAGCGTTATGAGGTCTCCCGGATGAGCACCCCACCATGTGCCGCAGATTGAACGGAGAAAGTTGATCTTCTGTTGACATTTTTGCTTCAAATACCTGTTATGGGTATTCCAAGTGCACTTTGAATCAACCCAGACCCCAAGGTACTTGAAAGACCATGATTGGGTAATGTTTCTGCCCAAAAGGTTCAGCTGCATTTGGGCTGGGTACCGCTTTCGAGTAAACACTACCAGTTCAGTTTTCTGCGGCGAGAATTCGATCTATCGATTCCAAGCCCATGAAGACAAGATATCTATGGAATTTTGCAATAGTCCTTGCAAGTCCACGGAATGTGGACCTCTTAAGGAAAACACACCGTCGTCTGCAAGTTTTCTTAGCGTGCATTGTTCTGCCAAACAGTTGTCGATATCTTTGACATAAAAATATAAAGAAGAGGGCTGAGACATGAGCCATGTAACTAATTCTGGAAGTTGTCAGTTTTCCAAGAGAAAAGTTCATTTGCTTTTCTGACAACAAATTGTACAAGAAATTATTTAAAATTCCGGAAAGTCCACATCTGTGCAGATTGTCTGACAGAATTTCAATGGAAACTGAATCAAAAGCCCCCTTAATGTCCAAAAATACTGAAGCCAATTGCTCCTTGTGCGTTGAATATCTGTGGAAAGTAGCGCTAGACAATCGTTTGTTGCTGCGGAACCCAAACTGTGTATTTGATAGCAAGTTATTTGCTTCGACCCACTGATTGAGTCTCCGAAGGATCATTTTCTCCAACAATTTCCTAATGCACGAAAGCATCGCAATCGGACGGTATGGATTATGGTCGGACGCTGGTTTGACAGGTTTTCGAATGGCTATTACTTTGACCAGTCTCCATTCAGGCGGTACAATGTTGGTTTCTAGTAAAGAATCGAACAAGTCTAGCAAGCGATATCTGGGAGATTTTTCAGAAGATTGAATTGAATCATATCACTTCCCGGTGAGGAGTTGTTCAAAAGAGGAAGAAGAGCTATAGAGAATTCCAGCATTGTGAAGGGTCTATCCAGAGAGCCGCTGCTCGGAGACGCTTTTCGAAGAATGTGTTGTGCTGGAACTGAGTCCAGACCAGTCTTTTCTGTCATAATCGACTGCCTTTGCTTCCGACACTTGCAAAACAAGCTATCAAATTACAGTACCAAACTAAAATGTCATATGAAAGGCTCTGTCATACGACATTGTCGCCGAAGACCGTCACGAATGTATGTGTTTTAGTTTTTCCTATAATAAGAGGTGCTGATGCTGTGCTTGTGTGAATTCTGAAAATAGCAAGCAACTATATTCAAGTAATGGAATTTCTGATCAGAAAAGATTTTATTTACACCAAATTGAGGAATTATAACGAAATCACACATGTCATATGATAGTTATTTGATAATTTTCTTTTTGCTCGAATGTTGTTCTACCGTTTGCGTTGTGTAAGAGAGAAGACGGTAGAGCATGAGAGTACGAAAACAAACAGACTGTCGCACAGGCAACGACGCGAGTGTAGTAAAAAACGTCAACAGTTTCAATCCCTGGTCCGGACAGACCTTTTTAACGAAATCGAATATCCATCGATTGGAGTATTGTTCACTCTCATTAGAAGATGAGCGGTTACGCATGTTGCGAGCCACCCTCCACAAGGTGATGATTGAAGTTTCTCGTGAGAGTCCCTCGACGAAGTTATGCTATTAAGTTTGTTTCAGCTTTGTTTCAAGCTTTGAATATTCCTCAAAGTATGTGGAGGTTTTGCATCTACGAAAAGCTTTGAAAGCATCAGATTTTTCTACATACAATTTTGTGCATTATTCGTCCCATCCAGGTGTGGCTGGTCTCCTGTGTAAAAGATGATTTAAGTATATAGAAAGAAAAAACAACCAATATGTATTCTATTAAACGGATACCATAAACGAACGATAACCCAAATGGTAGAATTATTCCATAAATGGTTTGGATGATACCCCAAACACGTCGTTAAACACTTTATATAGTAACTTTTTTGGTACTCAGTAAATAGATATAATATGTTATTCATGATGATGCATTGAACTGGTAAAAGTGGATGCAATATTCAAGTATTTTACACGTTTCAGATCGTAAGTTGTGTTGATTCAAATCGTATTCATCAGGGTACATTAACATATCGCCCACAAAACGTACGAAGATTGTGAATTAAGCGTTTTCCTGAGGTATGGCCAACATAGGCAACTATGACCAACACTAGTGCACTTACCCTAGTCGGTTATTAATTATCACCAATCATCGCATATTTTGCTCAAAAATAATCCAACCAAACATTAAAGACGACCGTTCCCCAAGTATCCAATCAAGTCACACAAATTGACTGTGAAAAAAATACTTGTTAAGAGTTACCCGTTTAGCATGATTTCCATTTTGGTCGGTCGCCAACTATCATGACGACCGTCCCCGTTGCGGCTGGTTAGTTAATACTAAAGGTAGTAAACAAACAAACAAACCTATTGTGAGATGTTACACGAAGGGAGAAGCTCAATTTGTCGAAGGACGTCCACCGTGCGTAAATACAGGCTGTCGTCGTCGTCGTCGCCGTCGCATCAATGAAAGTCAAAATCGACTTACAAACTTCAATTTTAGTGAGAATGGTGATGCTGATGATGATGATGATGGTTTGGCACGCACGCACTGTGCAATTATTACTTGTTTACAAACAGGGTTAGTTATAGCCTTAGCTCTATAGCGAGGTACCCCATAATGCACGAAGTAGCACCTCTAGCGCAGACGAGTCTCGGCCATGGAGATGGAACGAACCGCGATCATCAGCTGATTGAGCGTGTAGTTTAAAGGCCGAGTGCAGTTGAGCATTGGCAAGCAGCAGTGCGGTGCAGTAGTAGGTTGTCTACTTAGGTGTTCTTTTTGCACTTAGTGTACCTCATGACTGGCTTTGAGAGGCACCGCTAATTATGTAGCCCCAGTGCTAGTGGTGCACGAGTAATTGAAACTGAAACCGAATTACACGCTTCTAATGATGGTGCTGTTTGGAGTAGTTAAGTCACTTCTAGTAGGAATTAAGTGAGTGAAAAGTGTTCACTGTTGATCAGAATGAAAATTTTTGCGGGCGAAGTTGATCGTTCTTATTTACTAAATACTTCCCAGGACCAGACGATTTAAAAGATATCGGAAAGGTTCATTAACAACTAATCTTGTATGCCAATGCCATATTTAGTTTATGGTGATTCCTTGATGAGTCCAAAGATGGCCGTCATGATGGCTGATCTGCCGTGAGATGAGAAAGTGACTTTTACCCATATTCGAGTTCTGCAATGACACCCAAAAACACTTAACACTTGCACAAAATTAGATTTTGAAGCAAAGTGGCACGGCGTTCTTCTTATTATTATTATTATTCGTATTTCTGCTTATTGCATAGTGCATATTAGCTTATTGAACTTCCACCGTTATTAATTGAGAGCTTTTGATGCCAATACTAAAGCATGAATTCGTTTATTGGGTGGCAAGCACAATGATACTCTATGCCCAGGGAAGTCGAGAAAATTTCCAACCCGAAAGATTCCCTCGACCGGACCGGGAATCGAACCGTGCCTTTACTGACTAGGCTATGAGCCCCCGTCGGGTATAGGTGTTGGTATTTCATGAGGCGTTATCCATACCTTTTCAGAGAGTCAGTGTTTCACTGTTTCTACACATACACTGAAAAAAGTCCACACCTCTGATCGAAGTGTTCAAACACTTGATTATTCATATGTACAAACACATTTATTTCAAGTGTATTTCACCATGGTTCAATGTGTTCTACACGTTGATTTCTAGTGTTTTAAACTTTGAAATATTGATAATCTTTCTCTATCAATTTAAGTGTATTGCACATTGAATCACACTACTGTTCAAAACAGACGGACTTCAAGCGTTTTGCATTTCAATGCGATGTGAATTGCTTGTTCTACAAGGTAAACATCGAAAACATAAGTTGTGACTTCATCCTTATCAACCAGCCTCAAATATGAGAACAACCGTAGCCCAGTGAGATCGAACGAAGAAAACGGTAGCAGCACACCCCAACTGTCCAGGATCAATTTCCAAATCAGTCCCATTACATGTGTAAGCTCTGCCCTCTGGCAGCGTTGTTTATATATTTGTCGATTCAGTTTTGGAGTCGGTAAAGTAGAAGTCGATAAAGTAGAATATTGTAGAACATTGAACTATGATGTGCAAATCTAAATCACCATGTAAGGCACATAGACTCCAAGTGTGTCACAATTCGAACCAATAGTGTTGAGGCATGGTACAAAGCATAAGATTCACACATGAAATGGATGTGTTTCACAATAAGTGCTCAATTAATTGTGAGTCACATGATAATGACGTGTGGAATTTTTTGCGTGTAAGTGACGTCCGCCATATATATGTGCTGAAAAATTAAAAGCTTTTCTAAACATCATCCTTTGAGTATATCATATTCAACAGGCCAGTAATAGTTTTAATAACATTCGAATTGCGAGGTTAAACAAAAGTATCTGTAAAGGGCGAACACGAAATTATTGCGACACCGAAAATGTCATGCCAATTTTCTTATAATGTTTAGAATCAAACCAAAATTTTAGGGTAGTTTTATACATATATTTACTTCAAAAATCAAAAGAAAAGTTAATCGATGGAGCCGTGAGTGTAAAATTGAACGCATTTTCGCTTGATGCCCTCCATCAAAGTCTTTACAGTGTCATCCGGTACCAGTTTCTCAGTTTTTTTTCCATTTTCTTAACATGTCCTTCTCGTCTTTGACTGTCTTCTTGCTCTTCCGAAGTTCCCGCTTCATTATTGCCCAGTACTGCTCCTACGGGCGCAGCTCCGGACAGTTTGACGGATTTCTGTCCTTCGGAACAAAATGGACAGAATTGGCCTCATACCACTCCAGGACACTTTTAGAATAGTGGCATGATGCCAAATCTGGCCAAAATAGCGGAGCTTCGTCGTGCTGCTGCAAGAACGGCAAAAGGCGCTTCTCGAGGCACTCAGATTTGTAGATCTCGCCATTTACTGTGCCCTTTGTCACGAAAGGCTCACTCCTCAGTCCGCAAGAGCAGATGGCCTGCCAAATGAGATATTTGGAGGTGAACTTCGACATTTTCTTCTTCTTAAATTTGTCGTCCACATCGAACTTGCTCTTGCCGGTGAAAAACTCCAACCCCGGAATTTGCTTAAAATCGGCTTTTATATACGTTTCGTCGTCCATCACACAGCAGCCATATTTTGTCAGCATCTTCTCGTAGAGCTTCCGTGCCCGAGTTTTAGCCGTCGATTGTTGCCGCTCATCGCGGTTTGGGAAGTTCTGTACCTTGTATGTATGTAGTCCAGCTCTCTTCTTTGCATTCTGGACGTAGCTCTGCGACATGCCGATCTTTTTAGCCAAATCACGGCTTGAGACGTTGGGATTTGCTTTAATCATCCGCTTCACCTTTCCCTCCGTCTTTTTGTTCTTCGGTCCCGGTTTTCTTCCAGCTCCTTTGCCGTGGTCCAACGTCAACCGCTCCTGGAACCGCTTCAACACTCTGGAGACGGTTGAATGGTGAATGTTCAACATTTTTCCCAACTGCCGGTGCGACAGGTCAGGAAATTCCAGGTGTTTGGAAAGAATTTGTTCTCTCAACTCGCGTTGGTTCACCTCCATTTTCGTTGAATCGAAAAACACGACTTCGAGTTTGACAGCATGTACACAATACACATCAATGAGAAAGTGTGCAAAATTTGGTTGATTTTTACCCAATGGTAAAAAAGTTATGCCCTGTTGAATGTGTCGCAATAATTTCGTGTTCGCCCTTTATTCTGTATAATTCACTAATTGGATATACGTCACATTGTCATCTCACGGCAGTCATATACCCTATCACTTCAAGTTTTCTAGGACACAAATCTCAGACACTCATGAAATTAGAACTCCCTGTTTACTACATTGCAGCACACGTGATGTTCCAGTTTCCTTGTTGTATGCTTTGTTAGAGCTGTAATTTGTACTCTTGAAATTGCGAGGTAAAAATGAGATTAATCAAAAATAAGGCTTCCTCCAAGGGGTAATCAACTCTGCACACTGTAACAAAACACAGTATGCCACACTGATCGGCGCCGTTCGGCACTTTAAGACACACACTGACAAGTAGGACACAAATAATATAATACAAAGCGGCATCACTGTTGAGTGCTGACGTTTCGCCAATCGTTGCTAAGGTTGACTACTTTGTTTACCTCGGTAAAAATGGAAAACGTATGCCCAACGGGTTCAAGGATCGTTCCTTGCAACAATTAGAAACATATTGTAAGCATTCTCTGAACCATGATCACTTCCCAACTAGCAAAACTCAGATCAACTAATCCGCTTCACAGCGAAAATCTTAGCGGGTCTCATTCAGAACAGCTTCAATTCGGGCCTCACACCTACCGAGTCCTTCTTCCACACCATGGCCGAACGAGAGGGTTTTATCGATACGGCAATCAATACGGCTGAATCGGTAGATCTGATCGTATTGGACGATGGTACGGTTTGAATTGCGATCGGTGAAATCGTTGAGTTTTCCAGACGGGTTGGGTCTCGTGTCCATGGAAATCAAAAACAATTCGGTAGACATTCAACGTCAGTTTATGCACTTTCGCAATACAAATCCCTGTAGGGACGAAAATTCTCTGAACGCAATATAAATTGTTTCAGCTGTGGAGAAAATTTTGAGGAAGTACGATCTCGTATCATCGTAATTTGCTCGTACATACCGGCTACACTGGGCTATGGAAATTAGAAGCTGGCCAAACCGACCAACGCGGTTTCGCCTGTGCTCGTCCGCCCGTTGCCTTTGATTTTTAATCCGCTAGGAAATGCAAACAACATCAAGGAAGGGAATGGGTCCTATATACCGGAATGAAACTGTACCGGGGATGGCGGAACACTTATGCTTTGCTGTTATCCGTCCGAATTATAGGATATCCTGTCGTGGGTATCCGATCTCGAAGCGTACAACGACAAATCAAAGCAGGATCTTCAAGAGTTGAACTACATTTACAGTTTTGTTGTTGTATAATAAACAATAAATTAAATAAAGATTAACATAGAATTGGGCACCAGATTTGCCGTTATCCGTCCGAATTATAGGATATCCTGTAGTGGGTATCCCATCTCGAAGCGTACAACTACAAATAAAAGCATTATCTTCAAGAGTTGAACTACATTTACAGTTTTGTTGTTATATAATAAACAATAAATTAAATAAAGATTAACATAGAATTGGGCACCAGATTCAGATTCCTGCCAATCTTGCGCAGGATCTTCTGGAATGGATGCATTCATTTCCTTGCCGGTTCTTGTAGCTCTTGAATCACGAAACGTCCTCACTGGTTAAGTTTGTGATATGTGTGACCTGGGCGGAAACTTCTCGAGTTCTATGCAGTTCTATAATGGATAAAGCGCTTCCGTTGAAGGTAACTGCCCCATTTCCGAAGTATTTCAGATCTGGACTGGGGGGATATTCGGTGATTTTCATCAGTGACACATTGGCCATTGGTTTACATTGGTGTTACATTGCGTAAGGTACCACTCCGTGAACTTGATAGCTTGGTAGACTGGAACGGATGGTGGTTCAGGTATTAGGCATAACACTCACTTTTTATTCTGGGTTTGGCAATTTCGTCTACCATCGATCAAGTTACGCCTTTTTTTCTGCACATCCGCAAGGGATTAGCAATTCAAAGGGACATCGTGCCAAAATCTTGTGAACTGGTTCAATTTGTAGGTACAGGTTGGATGACTTCCAGTTCCTCTCTCATCGCCCTCTCTCATGTTCTTGAGAGAATGAAGCTGAATACTTGTCAAGAACGATCAGAAAAATTGATAATGTAAACAGATTACTTTCAGGGCATTACGTTCGGCACAGCTTCCGGCACAACTTAATCTCTCGGCACGCATTAAGATGTGCAGAGTTGAATACTCCTTGGCTTCCTCATCGATTCATCTTACTTTGACATCTATCACCGATCGATTTGTTGTGATTTTTTTTATATATAAGAATAACTAGTTCTAAGCAGAGACGACGATATAAGAGACGCGCGGAGAGAATAAAAGTAAATCTGGTTGCACGGCCAACTAATTTCTTTTTCTGCAAGGATTGGCAACCCACATTTTTGTGTTTACTTCAAGTGACTTTTAATTTGAGCGACTGTCGTTTGCTTCAGCATCACGGTAAAATGAATACTTTTTTAACCGAATCGGTAGTATCGCTATTCATTGGAAGTGCTGGAGCAAATATTTCGTGAGAACATAACGAGAATTCAGCTGGTGAATAGCAATAATATTCCGTTCCGAATTTCACTTTCCATACGCAAACATAATTATAATTATTTAAATCTCAACAGTTAACCAGCGTCTGGTCGAAAATCTCTTTAATAAAGACCAGAGGCAATGTTTAATAAGAGACGCGCGAAGACGGAAGCCAAAAGTTCCAATCGAACCGTCAAACGCGGTTCCAATAGAGCAATGTAAATAAACATGAGCGCTTCACTAGGAAAACGTGAGGAGCATTGCAATTGTGGTTGATATTTTACTTTTGAGATTTAAATAATTATAATTAAGTTGAAAAGTGCAATTGAATACTATTGACTTTTAGAATACAAATAAAACACAATTAAAAACTTTTGAGACTATTTTTTTATGTTTACATCAATTTTAAAAAGCGAATTTTTTTTTTTAATTACATGAAATTACAAAGCCGCTGATTGACTGTCATGTTCTTAATCACTGGATTTGTATAGCTGATGAATGCAAAGTCAAAACATACTGAACCTATCATCTAATTTTATGTGAACATCATGACAGTCTTCAAAAATAGTGATTTGCAATAACATCATCAAGATAGCAAACTGGGCTGGACTATTATTGTTATTCACCAGCTGTCTTCTCGTTATGTTCTCACGATATATGCGCTCCAGTTCAACGAAAAACATATACACCGGCCCTGTAACGTTGATCAAGGCGTTTCCGGTGTAATCTGTCAATATAGTGAATTTGGTGAAAGATTTCAAAAAAGGATTTCTCTATTACATTTTTCAAGGGACGTATCTGCTTTTGTACACAATGCATTTAATCGTCGGTTTAGCGTAACTGGTAGCCCACTCACGCATACTAACCCCACTATCAGGTAGTGATGGTAGTGTTAGCATGCGTGGGGGAGCTAACAGTTAAGCCAAATCGACGCATTGCTTTCAAAAGCAGATACGTCCATTCGAAATAGAAATAGAGATTTCATTCATACAAGGTAGGACGCATGAATTGCAGATTGCATAATTTTGCGCAACGCTCTGTAAATAAAGGTGTTGAATATTACATCCAAATAGCTGCATGTATTTCATACATCAGCTTGATTTATGTTGATCGATATTACATTTATTTCTGCTGTGTAGTATATTTGGTGTCACTCAGTGTTGTCAAAAATTTATTATTAAAATACTTCGTTTTAAGCCCGATACTACCGAAACGATTAAAAACATATTCGCTCAAATTAAAAGTCACTCGTAGTAGACACAAAATTGTGGGCTGCCAAACCTGGCAGACAGAATAACTTAGATGGCCGTGCAACCAGATTTACTTTTATTCTCTCATCGTCTCTGATAAAGACAACAAACCTCAAACATTAAATTCATCTCCAATCTCAATACTTTCCACGCTTTTCTTTGTGAAGCTCTCGTGTTTATTTACATTGCTCGATGGGAACCGCGTTTGATGGTTCGATTGGAACTTTTGGCTTCAGTCTTCGCGCGTCTCTTATTTAACATCGTCTCTGGTTCTAAGAAACTCCAACAGTGCATATTGGGCAAAATCATGCCAAAAAATTGATCCTATTTTTGCCGCTGTTTGTGATTTAAAAAAATTAACAATTCTTGTTTTAAAAAATCTTCCCTAAAGATCCCTCAATTTTCCTAACGATAACGTATCATCGCAATTTTTCTGGAATATTCCTGCGTACACATTTCCGGAAAATCACGATCCACAAAAACATTACCAACAAGGCTATCAAATCAGGTCATGATTCCTCGTAAGAAATATGACTTTGCCCTCTCGCAGTCAACCTTGCCTCCAAATAAATATTACCAACTCGCAGGTGAAGGTCACACCAACACAGACGTGACGCGTTGTAACCTTTAACCTGCCATTCTGATTTCCATACCCCCCAGCTCGACCGCGGTAGCATCAGAATATTGATCAAACTAACCTCCACTCACTCCATGCTTCTGCCTTGTGTGGCTGTGCTGAACAGAACAAAACAATAACAATTTGTCATACGCTGATAGTGCGAGAAAAACGTGTAACAAAGTAGACTTGCATGAAACCACCGCCCACCGCCAACTCTGATGCTCCAAGTATGAAGAATATGGTGTACCGACCATCCTCACAACAACGTCAGTGAGTTCATCGATTACACACGACGGGCACATGTCGATGCATCATGGTTCCTTCAGGCCAACACGTGGTGTGATTGTTGTTGTCAACAATACGCTGTCATCGCGGTAGCACTTTGGGTTCATGTTTCATATTTCCCCCATATGCACCGCATGGATAATGGCAGCTAAAATATGACTTCGAGGAATGTGCTGCACTTTCACCGTGCTCGGTCATCAATCGGTACGCATCGTGACTTTGTCACTGTGCTCTTGTACGAACGGTGGAAGCGCCCGCTAGTCTGCTGGATTGCGATAAATTCGTTTATCTTGATTGTATATCAACATTTTGGAGTGGAAGTGTTAGTCACTTTAAATGAAAAAAAAACCCGCTCTCTCGATATCACCTGTTTGCATCGAACGGATGGATCGGAAGACCAGTGCAGTGCTACTTGAGTTGTTATTTTCGGTTTGTTTAAATATTTATGTTCATGAATAAAAGAAAAAGTAAAGCATGCAATGCGAAGTGATACACCTTCATCCAAGGAGGCGTCGTGGGGTTGCGTGCGGGGGGTTGTACATTTTTATTAATTCCGTTATTGTTTGTTGGCCCGCGTTCGTCGCTCTGTTTCAATGCCATTGTCGGTTGACGGTCGTTAGCTTGCCGTGTGAGCTAGCTGTCAACATTCAATATCGATTTCCATTTGATATTTGGATCATGTTGGAGACTTTCCTGCGCGAAAGATCACCTGTTTACCCAACCTGGTCGAACTTATTGTTACTTCCACCGTAACTAGTTTACGGAAAACAAGTAGAAGGGACCTTGTCAGTATATTCGGAATCTCTGTTTTGTTCGCTTTCGGAAATTGGACGCAAACATCGATGCTAATTGAAAGCGAATTGAACCGGTTGCTTTTGGGATGGAGCGTCCGCTGATTGGGTCTATGTTTGGGTTGGTCAGTTACTGGATGGAATGAACTCTAATTGGCGTTGCAGTCAAACCACGATGGGTCGATATTCAAAAGATGTTTACAGAACGGCGATTTATGGAGATTTCACTGTAAGTTCACAAGTGTATTTACCGTAGTGCTGTAATAAAGTTTTCAAGAAAAATTCGATATACTTCTGAAATATTACTTGGGTTTCGAATAACATATTGCCAATTTTTAGAAAAATGTTCCGTCTTGCTGCAACCAACAACGTCCGTTGATAGAATCCACAAATGGCCGTTATTATAGCAGATTTGCTTCACCACTTCGAATTTTTTTTTATTAATTTATTTGATAAGGCTCAACCGAATTAACTTTATAGAGCCGAGGATTCTTGTTCACAATACAATACATCTTAAAACTATAGTCAAAAGGTACAACACAATAAACATTTTATCTTCCACTATCCAATAAGCCTCCTCCACCAGAGCGCGAGCCGCCCGCTTCCAGTGGTTTCATTGTATGGTAGATTTGCCAAAGGGGGTCAGAGCGCTTCCATTGCAGAAATGGACGCAAAACGTGGTCAGCACTCACACATGCATCACGAAACGGTTGCTTTCCAAAGTCGACGACGCATCGACCGAAAGAACTGCTGACGAAGAACAATGAGGAGGACCACACAATGGTTGCTGCCGAGTAAACAGACGATCGCGTGACACACATCGAGAGTGGCCTGCTTCTGTCGACAGCCGAGTGAACACTGGACTTCGAATTTTTGATGGTACCAATCTCAGAAACTATAAAGATTTCTTGTATGAAATCGTAATCACATATATGCTGCAGTACAGCAAAAGAGTGATTATAATTCCACACACGAAATATTTAAAATTTATGAGATTCGTGTCATCACAAAATTGAAGTGGCACGTCAAAATAAGTCATAATAACGGCAAATACCCATAAATGACGCAGCATATTTTCTCCCCCACATAGCGTATTTTGCTATACCTGATATATGATCGGTCACATCTTCTAAAAAACACACCACTCCCCCCTCAAATGCTACGTCATTTATGCATGTTCCCTAAGGAGCATTGCAATATAAGGCTGCGGTAGCCATTTTCAATTAATTAGAAATACCAATTAGGTCAGTGCATCTGAACAATAGAATGATGCAGAACTGATCAAATATGCGCCGAATTCCTCTTTACATTTGAATTTAAATTGCAGCTTCAGTTCCACTTTTGACATCAGTTGTTCCTTAATTGGCCCTAGGTGTGCACCAGTTGTTGACCGTAGTGCTAATTGTTAAAGAGGAATTATTAGGAGCTATAGGATTACCCTCTTTTTGAACAAATTCACCATTTCAAGACCAACAATTAAAAAGGTCTCAACTCCATTTTGTAAACAAACCTTGTAAGGCCATTTTCTTGCGAACCGAAGTCCGCCAACGCAGAACAACAAAATGAACAGGTGGAAGAAATCCTCCTCTACCCGATTGTGTTTTAGGTTTGCGAATGTAGATTTCGGTTCGCGATAAAATGGCCTTCCAAGGTTTGTTTACAAAATGGAGTTGAGACCTTTTCAATTGTTGGTCTTGTTTTCAAATATAAATTAATCATGTTACCATGCTTCTGCGTAAATTTTCATTCAGATGTCACTGCTGTCAGAAATTACACATATTCTTAGTTCCGTTAATTGTTAACAGTAGACAGAGTTCGATCAAAATATGTATGGTACCTCTATATATGCATTTAGATTAACATCCGAAGCCCCTCCTTTTCTATGTATTTTGCACACAAGACACTTTCTAAGCCCTGCCCATATCAGGATTTCCCGCCGTTTTTTTATGAATGGGGCGGGGCAGAAAGTATATTTTGTACAGAATATGTAAAAAGGAGGGACTTCGGATGTTAATCTAAATGCATATATAGATGTATCAGCTTGGGTATCAGACATGTTTAGGAGTGTCAGGTACTCTATCTTGTAGTCTGTGAAAGGGAAATCACAAATAGAATGGCTTCAAAATACATGGCACGTTGAGAAATTGAGCTCGTGAGAGCGAATTTATCTCAAATTTGAATGTTTTGGCTCTCTAGGGACTGGTAGTAAAGCGGGTAAAACTGTATGGGGAAAAGTAATGTTTATTTAATTGTAGCTTGTTAAAACATAATTTCCGGGAAATAAGTGAACAGATCCTTCTTCCCTTCCAAAGGAAGGCGTGCTCAGAGATGTTATGCCTCAGAATATTCCGTCGGCTCCGACTGGGATTGAACCCAGGTCTGCTGGGGTGAGAGGTAATCACGCTTACCACTACACCACCGGCGCCGCTTGGGTCACAACTTAGTATTCATTCTGATAAGACGTCTATGAGTGGTTTCGAAAAAAACGCGAAGCTCTAGGATCATTTCCATGAATTGACTACTTTTATGGATGTTCCGGGTCTTCCGGAGGACCAGACTTGTGACTTTCCGGATGCTAATTTTTCCCAAAAGGTGGCCAAGTAATTTTTCAGAAGACACCAAGAAGTTATCTCTTCAAATTATGGTACGTGTATTCGTTAATGCCGGCTCCTATGCTGCCGCTCATCGCAAGTCGGTCCCATTTGCGTTTTTGTCAAAACTGAGTTTTTCAATGGAAGTGTTAGCCAATCACCCATAGTTTCATAATACTGGATAAACTCAACAACTTTGTTCTGGAGAAGTTTGAAAAAACAGCCAAACGGGTTGTCCCATTCCATAAGATGGTATGGTACGAAGCTAACTTAAAGCAAGTTTTTCTTGGCTTGCTGATTTGTGCTATGGGACGGAATTGTCATGAGCGGCAGTATAGTACAGTCGGTTTTATCCATACTATAGGTATCTTGACTGTATATGAGCTTGGGATTCTTTTTTACTTTTTAACCAAGGGCTAGTTCATCAGCCCATGGAACTGAATATAACCGCTAAAGATTTTATTACTGAATTCCCATGTCATTTAATGTGTCGTTTTAAATGTTTAAAATTATAGGATTTTTTGACGTAGGGTTACGTCTTTCGGCAACACATTAGGTTGCAATTTAAAAAAAAAACCAAAATCAACCGCGTTACGAAAAGTGGTCAGGTTTTGTCCACTTATAACTCTGTTAATAGCGGATGGATTTTAATTCTAAACAAGCCAATCGATTGCCAATGTTTCTATGACTATGCTAAAATGAACGATTTATCAATTTTCAATAGGTCACTATTGAAAATTACTCAAATGACCAACTGTTGCAATGATGATCAAAATTATCACCGATTGCCTGCAAAAAGTGCTTTCTCCGAGGGGTGCGACACATCTAAATCTCGATTTTAAATGGCCGAAAAATCTCACACTAGCGAATCAATCTACGAAAAATCTGTTTTCATCTTTTGCATCTAATCCCATCTACTCGCATCGCTCTCCACCTTTTTGCAGGAAATCTTCAAAATCATAATCAATCGTGTTTCTATCTATTAAGCGCGAGTGCATCTCACAACAGCAAAGCAAAATTTTTCCTGCATCTTAGATAGAGTCGCCCCCCTCGGTTTTCTCTAACACAGATTTCAAAATTGAATTCCATCCGGTCTCACCGGACGGTGCTTATTCAATCACCGTGTGCGGTGGTAAGAGATATGCCAGATCTACGGAAATCATCGTAGATCTACGGATTTTACAATTTGTTGCGGAAATACGGATCCGTAGGCAAAATAAATCTACGGATTTTTTCTTCTCCCTTCAGAATCGAATTTTACAATCTAGAGTATAATCTGATTCTTAAGGTGAAAGAAGCATAAAGTAAAATACACTGCAACTTGTCAACCGTTTTCTTGCTAATGTATCCACTTTTTGTTAATTGGCGTTGACGACGACTCTGTAGCTCTTCCCTCATATGAAATATCCCGTAAGCAAACGTCAGACTGTGCGTGAAACATGGCGGCCTTCGTACTATCTCTTCACTCCGCTGAAAGTTCCCATAATATACTGTCAATCTTTGCTTGAAGAGAAAAAATTTCGACGGTCCCGTGTGAAGCCGAATAAAAGTCGTATCGAGAGCAGTCTTGTAAGCCGTCACCGTAGTCGACACAATTTCTATGATAATCGACTGCCTTTGCTTCCGACACTTGTAAAACAAGCTTTCAAATTACAGTACCAAACTAAAATGTCATACGACAGGTTCTGTCATACGACACTGTGGCCGAAGACCGTCATGAATGTATATATTTTACTTTTTCTCATAGTAAGAGCTGCTGATGTTGTGCTTGTGTGAATTCTGAAAATAGTAAGCAATGATGTCCTAGTAGTAACATTTCTGATCAGAAATGGTTTGATTTACACCAAATTGAGGAATTAGAACGAAATCACATATGCCATATGATAGTTATTTGATAATTTTCGTTTTGCTCGAATGTTGATCTACCGTTTGCGTTATGTAAGAGAGACGACGTTCTCCTCCCCGTCAGCTCGATGATGATCAGGCCTTCAACGTGTTCATCAAAACGCACGTAATCCATAAGTCGTCGTACTTGTCCGGCTTTATAAAGGAAACTACGGTTAAAGCGTGGCTTTCTTAGTAGATTACGACACCGCTGTACCGCCGCTACGGGATCATAATTGATCAGATTGCCATTGAGCTGGAAACCATTGCCGTGGATAATGAGACAGAATTGCTGCTTGGGCAACAGGAAACGCTCCTTTGGATTGAGGACAAATGCCTGGAGATAGCTCCTACGCAAAACAGGGTTCCTCTGTCATTAATATATGACGAGCACGGCGAAGAGATAGCTTTTCCTGACATATGTTTCGGCCATCTACGGAAATTCAACCCCAGAGGCAACCCCTAGTAGTTTTTCAAAAGTTCTTTCATCGATTTATCATTTAACGTAAAATAACACCTTAGAACTAAAAACTACAAGGGACAGCCCTATGGGGTTGTACGCATTGGTGACGTAGGACTACGTAGTCTTATATGATAAATGTTATTTGTTAACTGCAGCAGGAGCTTGTGTTTTTTGTAGGAATAGGAATTTGAGCGGGGTTCTCTCTGTTTATACTCTTTAGTATGACGCGCTAGGCATAGATGGCCCACAGCGGCTCACAAAGAGCTACTGATTCCGATCAATAGCAGTGCGGCTTCTATGGATGCTCATGTGGGCTGCAGTATTCGTTGTGTACTGGAGAACACCACCACTCACCACGCGGTGGTTGAATAAACAACGTTTGGTGAGACCGGATGGAATTCAACTTTGAAATCTGTATTAGAGAAATCGCTTTTCACAGGCAATCGGTGATAATTTTAATTATCATAGCAACAGTTGCACATTCGAACAATTTTCAATAGTGACATTTTGAAAAATGATAAAGTCTTAAATTCAACAGATGCATAGAAATATTTCTAATCGATTGGTGATAAAATTATTGAAATTGGTCTAGGGGCAGCTGAGTTATTAACGTTCAAAATCTTTCATAATTTTGTTATATGTTCCATTTTTGGTTTTCACTGAGTGTACCCCCATATAGAAATCACAGACGTAGTCCTACGGTAAAAAAAATATCACTTTCGACTAAAAAAATCCGTAGATTTGAATAGGTCTACGGAATTGCATTGCAAAAAATCAGGCTTCTCTGGCGGTGGTGTCCGGTCGGTCGTTATCAGCAGCACCAGTTCTCCAATACGCAACGAAATGCTACCCACAAGCAGCGAACTGCAGCCCACATGAGTGTCCATTCTCCATTCTCCAGTACGCTATAAAAAAAGCAAAACAAATCTCGAATTTGTATGATTGATCGCGAATATCTCGCGAATGGAAAATTTTAGTGTCTCGGATACAACCTCTTACTTTTTGAAATTAACCATGCTAGAGTCACTAGTAGGGTAAATTTTGCCTCTTATGGGCCCCTTCCTTTAGTGAACCATTTACTGAATATTGCAGGTCCACAGCAAAATTAGAGCGATTTCCCCATAATTTCCATCTGAAGACACCTGTTCCTACTCATCTGCATAGAATTCATGTGAAATCTAGGTCAAATACTATTTAAAACAAGGGGAATAGTGAAGCACGCCAGGAGTTGTCAAATAAATAAAAAGTCCAAATTACGGCACGAACGACGAATGTTTTCTTCACAGTGTCTATCTCAAGTGGTTTGTTAAAGGTTATTCATGATGTGTAATGCAAATTTTCATGCGTAAAATTAGGTAATTTACTAATAATTAAAATGTCATAAATTTAGCATCAATGACTCAACTAGCTACTAGGGTGACCATAATAGGCCAATGTACCCTTATTTTTGTGGTTTTATTTCATTAATTAACCAAAGATTGGCAATATTTCTAATGCTGTCGGACGTTAGAAATAATGACAAAATTGAGCCAAAAGTTCTTCCTCCAAAGACTGTGCTTCGCTATGAATTTTGTAGTTTAAATAATCTTCTTTGAGGGGGGTAAGACCAGAATTTGAAGGGATTCCAAGCTGTCAAGGTTATTTATAAAGAATACACCATGTCGGTGACGGCGAGTTCGTTTAGGTTGTAGTTCTTAATTCTTATCTTTCTAGACATTTTCTTGAAATTCATGGCCAGAAAGCTCCCAAATTGACCCATAAAGCTCTCAAATAAAAAAAAAAGAAATTGATTCAGATCAATAAAACTAAATGATTTAAGATACTTTTAAAAATTGATTAAAACAATTCAACCAACTGTTACCGTTTCCAGCGTCAAAGCGTTCAAGGGAAATGGGGGTATATGATGTCGAAAAATTCCTACCAAACGTTGAACTTTAAACATGCTGTTATTTAACAAATTTTACAATTTTAGCAGAAAATCACGCAAGAATAGTAATTTCATGAAACAGCTAATCTGAACACCACCAAAACTAACGATTTGATTGATGCAGTATGTTAGGTACATCATTCATCTTTCGGCGTTTTTATCAGAAAAAATAGAAGCTATTTTCAACATTACTATTTCTTACTCTAAGTCTGGTATAATGCGCTCCCCGAATTGTAGTGTGAAAAGCATAACCATCAGGCGTGCCCCTTTGAAATTCAATAGAGAAAGAACATAGATAACTTTAGACTAAATGTATGCTTCCGTGGCAAGGAATCAGTTTGCGCATTTTGCCTCGCAGTATTTCGAAACAGGTTTTTGTTGGCCTTTTCAATTTTACCAATTTACACAATAATTAAGCAATTTTCTTTAAGCATATCACCTGTAATATATTGCCGCTAGCCTAATCCAACATATTGATGGTATTGCACTTAAATATCGGGAATCTTCTTAGCATGGGCATTTTGCCCCATCTCCCCTATCTCGTATACTATTTGTGCAGATGCAGCTGTGGCCATGTCGCACCCGGAGGGGAAAGCATTGCATCCAACAAATAATGCGACTTGCATAACGCCATCAGCGCCGCATTGCATACGAGGCTGATGACATTAACCGCATCCACTGCTATACAGAGGAACCTGGCAAAATGCGATGATGAAACATTACAATCCACCACCGCGCGCCGCCTCTGCGAAAAGTACATCGAACTTGATCAAATTGAACCATTCATGGAAAATGCCAACGACGACGACGTCTATGATGATGATGATGGTGATGATCGTGATGGAACGGAATCAATTTGATCTCCGCTGCGCAGCATCTCAAAGACAGTGTCGATTATCGCCACCACGCCGGGGCACTGGTGGATGGAGAGGACTTTCACCTCCATTATAGATCTATCGATCGGCTGGGGCGTTATGTTTAAAGACTTGACAAGCACTCGAACGGTAGCACAGCACAGCAATCACGGCGGCATACGACGAGGAACATTGTGTCGTCCCGTGCTAATACGTCAATGACCACCCCACCGAGGTGCACCGTGCGTCTGTCGGTCGGTAGACAGTGGTGAATCATTCACCTCTGAGATTCGGAAGATCGAGGAATGTCTGTGGCCGTCCATTGGATCGGATCTTGATGGCGTTCGTTTACTACGAGCGCATGACACTCCTCAACCAATTACGGAAACACGAAGGTGGAGGACGACATGTCGCCTTTGGTGGCGATGCTATTTACTGAGTTCGTATCCATACAGGTCTCTATTATGCTCGTTGATCTCTTATGGTAAAAGCTTTCCATGGTCAATGAGACCGGGTAAGATTATGCAAAAAAAAAATGTAACTCACCGCCTCGGGATGGAAAAACGTGTCGAGGAAAGGAATCATTAACGGACTTGTTTGGATGAGTGAGCTGCAACCGGTGCAGCTTGGTGTGATTGAGCTGCGGGATCGAGTTACGGAACATCCGGTATCAACTCTTAAGTGGTCATAGACATTCAGAAACTTTTGAAAATATTGCCAATTTGCCGACCACATCAACTAAATTGCTGTCACAGCTCTGCTATACAAAACCGATCCAATAATTTAGCCCTTGTTGAAGCATGCTAAAAGTGAAGCATGCAGTATAAAAATTCATACCAAAACTATAAAACATAAATGCACGTTTTGCCACTTACCGTGCTTTGCTAAGTAAACAGTGAAATTGTTAGCTTGCTTTATGGCAATTACCTCCGACTAAACGAGTAGCAGCTCTAAATAAAAGCTTCAATATTCGTCAGCTTTCGTCAACCATCTTCGCTCTCTTTCATCGCCATTGTGCTGGCGTTGGCGTGATCTTCTGCAATCAAACACAACATCGCACTGTAGACTGCTTTAAGGTGAATTCAGACATGAGGAACAACTAGTACTTATGGGCAGGCATGGAAAATCATTTGCATTCATTTCATACATTCATTTACATTCATTTGCCTCTAACTTTTTTTTTCTCAACAGCATTCCGCAAAATTATGTATAGAGCTTTTGTAGGTTTTGTTATTAACTACAACTTTTGTTAATAAGTCAAATCCGTATCTCTTATGCATGACGAAGCAGAGTGAACAGAAACCACGACTGTTTTTTCGTGAATGTATTTTACATTCACTGAAAAATAGTAACAAGTTCTGCACGCTCTAGTTCGTGATGCATAAGAGATACAGATTTGAGTTATGAGAAAAACTTGTAGTTAATAACAAAACCTACAAAAGATCTATACATTATTTTGCGGAATCCCGTTGATGAAAAAAGTTAGAAGCAAATGAATGTAAATGAATGTCTAAAATGAATGCAAATGATTTTCCATGCCTGCTTATGGGTATGAGCGCGAACAGGGATGCCAGGTGTATTTAGAATCGGCAACGAGATCGACGAAATGTCTTTATATGTCTTCACACCGCTACTACTTTTAAAATGTGGGAGGGGAAGTTCCGGGACTTCGTAGAACTTTGGGAAAACTTCGTAGAAGTTCAGCGACCTGCGTAGAAGTTCTAAAAATTTCTAGAAATGCATCAGCTAACTTAGTAAAAGCTCAGTGAACTTCGTAGAATGTCAGTGAAATTCGTAGATCTTCAGTGATCATCATAGAAGTGTAATCAGCAAATTTAGTAGAAGTTCAGAAAACTTTGTAGAACTTCATCATACTTTGTAATTTATTTAAGCGAACTTTAGATAAATTTTGCGAATGTCGTAGTAATTCTGGAGAGAGTCAGATAGATTACTTTATAATAGAGATGTTTCTCTGGCTGGTTCGGGGAAATTCATTGAATTTCAGGCAGGACTGTGGAGTCAGAGTCGGACAATTTTTTTAAGCGTAAGGAGTCGGAGTCGAGTCGAAGAAATAGAACCGAGTCCGACTAAGACAGTTATGAAAAACATATGTGAAACTAGAACCTTATTTGTTCCGAACCATCTGAACCTGAACACCTTCAGCTGATTAAAGATTTCAACTAAGTCCTCTAATCTAATCTAATCTAATCTAATCTAATACGAACGCAGCCAGTACGAGAAAGCGTCATGGAAAAAGATTAGGTTAATAATTTATCTCGTCAACATTGATGTTTCCAGCATAACTGGGATATGACACAACCATCAAAACGGCCAGGCCTACTGGGTTGCATTTTTCGCAAAAATGGTTATGTGAAATGGTTCGAGTTTGAATAAATATAGCGGAAATGGCTCTAATGTTGGCCTATGGATCTAAGGCATTGGGCCCATCTCTAAAAATCTGCTATTCATCAATTTTATCTAGATGAACGCGTCACTCGGTACTAATGGATATTTTTGGTCACTATTGACGATTTAGTCGATTGCTGAATTTAGGTATGGGCCCAAATTAGGGGCATTTAGGCCAACATTATATCCATTTCCCCTATTTGATTGATTTCCGTTATTTAAGAGATTTTCAGCCCCAGGTTGGTTCATCTCCTAAATAAATATATTTAAAAAGCTATGCATTTCGTGAACCTATAGGGATTGAAAGATGCGTGCACATACCGTACCAAACGCTCCGAGTTGAACGCTGTACAGACTGCAGAGTTATAACATGTTATAACGGTTGTCAAATAATTGCAACACAGAAATCAACATCAAGATAGCGCTATAACATGTTATAACTCTGTAGTCTGAACGTACTATTAGGTTAAGAGTAAATGTAACAGTAATATGTGATGTAATGAATGGTATATAAAATAAAGTATAATGGAAGGATCTCACCAAATGCCTTCAATGTTAACCAAGTTCCCAATTTACATTTGACGTTTGTCAGCTGCAAGCTTCTAGCACTTGCAACACTTGAATGAAGTCCTTCCTCAGCAACATGGTGAGACGGTGGCTCCAGGAACAAGCAGCAACTTAAGCAGCATATTGCTCTGGTCTTTCAAGTGGGAAATTGCAGAGACCAAGACCTTGTAGATCATGCACACCGTCGATGTACGTGCACTCTCTGAGCTCCAAATGCATGATCTTCCATTGCAGTTGATTGGCCATTTGCGCCAGGAATTGAGCTACTGGTGGAAAATAACATCTTGAACTGGACAACCGAATATGGTATTAGTTGACCGGATCAGCACTCAAGTATAAATAAAACACCGGACAACGCCATTTCATGTTAACAGTTAATCACAGGTTATCATTGAAACTTCGATTCGCGAAAAATGTGCTTCAAATATGGTACAAACTAGGGGAATTTACGTATTCTCGGCAACCTAAGCAGTGACGTTCTTTCTATAGCCTTTTTCTCTAAGGAACGCACACGTATGCAGTATTGGTTTGTTTACAATCTTGTGCTGCCAGCTGCTCTAACAATTTCAGTCGAAAGAATGGTCAAAAACTGTTTTGAAACGCTTTTACAAAGCTCCAATCTTCTCTAGTGAGAGCGAGTATTGTCGGCAACCAGTTTTTCTTCGGCAACCGTTCCATTTGAACTGCATGTAAATCTACTGTTCTATTATCGGCAACTCGAAATCTGCTACAATTTGTAGTGCGTGTGTTGCATTTCAAGAAAACCTTGCTAGATTGCTTTTTCTCAGTGGTAAAAATATAATCAAACTGAAGCTGAAAGCATAAATAATCGTTTGCATGCATTCAGCGAAGTGTTTTCGTAAGAAAATCCAGTGAAAATAGTGTTTCAATTTGGGTTGCCGAAAATAGTCTGGCATGCCGAAGCCGTTATTTTCCCTATCACACATAAATTATCGAGTTCCAATTTTTCCGAATTTTCAAATACGACGATGAAAACAAACGTCACGTCCGTTCGCACGCACAGCCTACTGCTCAAAGATTTCAACAATGGTCTTATCTGCTTGGATCTATTCTCTTCATTGACTTTCTCTATTGATAACCATTGCTATGCAAACAAAGAATTCAGGAATATTCTAATAACTTTAATAAAGATCTGTAAATTTCACGAAAATTCTAAGAATTTCAGAGAACATCAACAAACTTCAGGAAAATTATGAAAACTTCAGAGAAGATCAGAAAACTTCACGAATATTCTGATAACTTCAGAGAAAACCACAAATCTTCAAAGCAAACATCAGAAGATATCTAAGAACATCAATGAAGTTCAGAAAACTCCAGGAAAACTCTGAGAACTTCTAAGAAGATCAGAAAACTTCAGGAATATTCTCATAACTTCAGAGAAGATCAGCAAATGAAAAATATAGTGAAGATCAGCAAATTTCACAAAAATTCTAAGAACTTCTGAGAATCAACAATCTTCAGGAAAATTCTGAGAGCTTCAGAGAAAATCAGAAATCTTCAAAGAAAATCAGCAAACTTCAGGAAAATTCTGAGAACTTTGGAGATCTTAAGAAAACTTATGAAAAATCTATAAACTTAAGACACATCAGTGAACTTCAGAAATTTTTTGATAACTTCAGAGAAAATCTGCGAGCATCAGGAGCATTAGGAGAACCTAATTGAAGACCAGGAAACTTCAGGAAAAATCTAAGAACTTCAGGAAAATTCTGAGAACTTCTGAGAAGATCAGAAAACATCAGGAATATTCTGATAACGTCAGAGAAAATCTGCGAATTTCGGGAACATTCTGAGAAACATAGTGAAGATCAGCAAATGCTTAAAAAATTCTAAGAACTTCAGAGAAGATCAACAAACTTCAGGTAAATTCTAAAAACTTCAGAGAAGACCATGAATCCTCAGAGAAAATCAGCAAACTTCACGAAAATTCTGCGAACTTTGGAGATCTTCAGAAAACTTCAGAAAATTCTGATATACTTAAGATAAAATCAGTGCACTTCAGACATTTTCCCTAAAATCTGCAACCATCAGGAATATTCTGAGAACTTAAGAGAAGATCAGCAAACTTCAGGAAAAAATCTAAGAACTTCAGGAAAAATCTGAGAACTTCAGAAAAGATTAGAAGACTTCAGGAATATTTTGAAAATTTCAGAGAAAATCAGTTCGGAATATTCGAAGAACAAAAGATCAGCAAACTTCAGGAAATATCTGAGAAATTCAGATCAGCAAACTTCAGAAAAAATCTGAATCCTTCAGAGAAGATCAGCGAAATTCAATATTTTTTTGAGTTCTTTAGAGAAGATCTGAAAACTTCAAGAATATTCGAAAAAGTACAGAGGAAATCTGGGAACTACAGGATGCAAACTTCTGGAATAATCTGAAAACTTCAGAGAAGATCAGAAGACTTAAGGAAAATTCTAATAACTTCGGAGAAAATCAGCTAACGTCAGGAAAACTCTGAGAACTTTGGAGATCTTCAGAAAACTTCATAAAATTCTGATAAACTTAAGAGATAAGCAGTGAACTTCAGAAATTTTATGAAAACTTTAAAGAAGATTCAGAAAATGAAAATCAGCAATCTTTTTGAGAACTTTGGAGATCTTTAGAAAACTTCAGGAAATGCTGATAAATCAGTGAACTTCAGAAATTTTCTGATTGTTTCAGAGAAAATCTGGAAGCATCAGGAATATTCTGAGAACTTAAGAGAAGATCAGCAAACTTTAGGAAAAATCTGAGAACTTCAGAGAAGATTAGAAACCTTCAGGAATATTCTGACAACTGCAAAGAAAATCAGCGAAGTTAAGAAATTTTCTGAGATTTTAGAAAAGCTCAGGAATTTACAGATAAAATCTGCAAACTTCAGGGTAATTCTGAGTGCTTTAGAGAAAAATGAGGAGGAATATTCTGATTCAGTTCAGAGAAAATCAGCGAATTTGAAGAAGGTCAAAAATCACGAAAACTCTAAGAACTTCAGAGAAGATCAATCATTTTCAGGAAATTCTGAGAATTTCAGACAAAACCAGTGAACTTCAGATATTTCTGAAATCATCAGAGAGGATCAGAAAACTTCAGGGAAATTTCAATAGCTTCAGAGATAATCAGCGAACTGGAGAAATATTCTGAGAACTTCAGAGAAAATCAGCTGAATTCAGTATTTTTTTTTAATTCTTTAGAGAAAATCTGAAAACTTCAAGGAATAATCGGAAAAGTACAGAGGAAATCTGGGAACTTCAGAGAAGATCAGTAAATTTCTGGAAAATTCTGAGAATTTCAGAGAAGATCAGAAAACTTCAGGAAAATTTTCTGACATTTTCTGATAATTTCAGAGAAGACCAGGAATCTTCAGAGAAAATCAAAAATCTTTAGGAAATTTTTTAGAACTTTGGAGGTCTTCAGAAAACTTCAGAAAATGCTGATAAACTAAAGAGAAAATCGATAGAGAAGATAAGAAAACTTCAGGAATATTCTGATAACTTCAGATAAAACCAGCGAACTTAAGAAATAATCTGATAACTTCAGAGAAGCTCAGGAATTTGCAGAGAAAATCTGCAAACTACAGGATAGTTCTGAGTACTTGAGAGAAAATTGAGGAATTCTCGCGCAACACGAGAAAAGGGCCTATCCTCGTTGATCGATTATCTTCATCGACTTTCTCTTTGGTTTACCACGACAACATAAACGAGTTTCTCGCTAAGCTCGTAGCACAGTTCAACAGAAGATGATGTTAGCTTGCGCCTGAAACAACACACTCAATGGGAAATTCATTTGCAGACAGGTTATTCGCAAAAGAGAAAATCGATTAAGAGAATCAACAATGATAGGCCCTTTTCTCCTGTTGCGCGAGAATTCAGGAATATTAGGATTCAGAGAAAATCAACGAATTTGAGGAAGGTCAGAATATTTCACGAAAATTCTGAGAATTTTAGAGAAAATCAGCGAAATTCAGACATATTCTGCGATCATCAGAGACGATCAGAAAACTTCAGGAATATTTTGATAAGTTCAGAGAAAATCAGCGAACTTATATTCCTCGAGCGAAAAAAAGAAAAGATCTACAAACTTCAGATCAGCAAACTTCAGAAAATATCTGAAACCTTCAGAGAAGATCAAAAAACTTCAGGAATATTTTAATGATTTCAGAGAAGATCAGAAAAATTCTGTGTTTTTTTTTAGTTCTTTCGATAAGATCTGAAAACTGCCTGAATGTTCGGAAAATTACAGAGAAAATCTGGGAAATTCAGGGAAGATCAGAAAATTTCTGGGAAAATCTGAGATCTTCAGAGAAGATCAGAAGACTTCAGGAAAATTCTTATAACTTCAGGGGCAATAAGAAAAATTCAGGGAAATTCTGAGAACTTTGCGAGATCTTCAGAAAACTTCAGAAAATTCTGATAATCTTAATAGAAAATCAGCAACTTTAGAAATTTTCTGAAAACGTCAGAGAAAATCTACGAGCATCAAGAATATTCTGAGAACTTAAGAGAAGATCAGTAAACTTCAGGAAAAATTCAAGAACTTCAGGAAAAATCTGAGAGGATTAGAAAACTTCAGGAATATTTTGAGAACTTCAGAAAAAAACAGAGACCTTAAAAAATGCTCTGAGAACTTTAGATAAGCTCAGGAATCTACAGAGAAAATCTGCAAACTTCAGGAAAATTCTGAGTACTTAAGAGAAAAAAAGAGGAATTCAGGAATATTCTGATTCAGTTCAGCGAAAATCAGCGATTTTGAGGAAAGTCAGCATATTTCACAAAAAATCTAAAATCTTCAGGGAAAATCGGTGAACTTTAGAAATTTTCTGAGATTATCAGAGAAGATCATAAAACTGAAGGAATATTTTAATAACTTCAGAGAAAATCAGCGAACTTGAGGAACTTTAGAAAAGATCAGCAAACTTCAGAAAAAATCTGAAACCTTCAGTTGGTCTTCTCTGAAGGAAGTTGGTCTTTAGGAATATTCTGATAACTTCAAAACATCACCGGAATTCAGCAATGTGTTGAGTTCTTTATAGAAGATCTCAAAACTCAAAACAGAAATATTCGGAAAAGTACAGAGGCAATTTGGGAACTTCAGGGAAGATCCGCAAATTTCAGGAAAAATATGAGAACTTCGAATTTCAGAGAAGATCATAAACCTTCAGGAAAATTCTAAGAAATTTAAAGAATATCACGAAGCATCAGAGAAGATCAGCAAACTTCAGGAAATTTCTAAGAACTTCAGAAAAGATCAGCAAACTTCCAAAAAAAATCTGATAACTTCTCAAAAAATCTGCTAAAATTAGGAATATTCTGAGAACTTCAAGCAAACTTCAGGAAAATTCTTAGAACTTCAGAGATGATCAGAAAACTTCAGGAATACTCTGCTAATTTCAGAGAAAATCAGCGAAATTCAGTAATATTTGAGTTCTTTAGAGAAGATCTGACAACTTCAGAAATATTCGGAAAAGTACAGTGGAAATGTGGAAACTTTAGGGAAGATCAGGAAATTTCTAAAAAAAAAATCTGAGAGTTTCAGAGAATATCAGAAAACTTTAGGAACATTCTGAGAACTTTACAGAAGACCAGCAAGATTCAGTGAAGATCAGCAACCTTCAGGAAAATTTTGGAGAACTTCAGAGAAGACTAGGAATCTTCAGAAAATAACAGTAAACTTCTGAGAACTTCAAAAAAGATCAACAAATTTCAGAATAATTCATTTAACTTCTGAGAAAATCTGGTAATGTCAGGAAAATTCTGAGAACTTCAGAGAAGATCAGAAGACTTCAGGAAAATTATAATAACTTCAAGGACAATCAGAAGAATTCAGGACAGTTCTGAGAACTTTGCAAGATCTTCAGAAAACTTCGGAAAATTCTGATAATCTTAGAAGCTTAGGAATCTACAGAGAAAATCTGCAAACTTCAGGATAATTCTGAGTACTTTAGAGAAAAAAAGGAGGAATTCAGGGATATTCTGATTCAGTTAAGAGAAAATCAGCGAATTTGAAGAAGGACGGAATATTTCATTTTTGAACTTAAGAGAAAATCAGCCAACTTCAGACATTTTCTGAGATCATCAGAGAGGATCAGAAGACTTCATGAATATTTTGAAAACTTCAGAGAAAATCAGCGAACTTTAGGAATATTCTGAGAACTTTAGAAAAGATCAGCAAACTTCAGAAAACATCTAATACCTTTAGAGAAGATCAGAAAGCTTCAGGAATATTTGAATAACTTCAGAGAAGATCAGTTTTTTTTTAGTTCTTTTTATAAGATCTGAAAACTATCAGGAATTATCGGAAAAGTACAGAAGAAATCTGGGAACTTCAGAGCAGATCAGCAAATTTCTGGAAAAAATCTGAGATCCTCAGAGAACATCAGAAGACTTCAGGAAAATTCTAATAACTTCAGGGATAATCAGAAGAATTGAGGACAATTCTGAGAACTTTGCGAGATCTTCAGAAAACTTCAGAAAATTCTGATAATCTTAAGAAAAAATCAGTAACTTCAGACATTTTCTGATAACTTAAGATAAGATTAGCAAACTTCAGGAAAAATTCAAGACCTTCAGGAAAAATCTGAGAACATCAGAGATTACAAAACTTCAGGAAAAAAACAACGAACTTCAAAAATGCTCTGAGAACTTTAGAGAAACTCAGGAATCTACAGAGAAAATCTGCAAACTTCAGTACTTTAGAGAAAAAAAGGAGGAATTCAGGAATATTCTAATTCAGTTCAGCGAAAATCAGTGAATTTGAGGAAGTTCAGTATATTTCACGAAAATTCTAAGAACTTTAGGAAAAATCAGCGAACATCAGACATTTTCTGAGATTATCAGAGAAGATCAGAAAACTTAAGGAATATTTTGATAGCTTCAGAGAAAATCAGCGAACTTGAGGAACTTTAGAAAAGATCAGCAAACTTCAGAAAAATCTGAAACCTTCAGAGAAGATCAGAAAACTTTAGGAATATTCTGATAACTTCAGAAAATCACCAGAATTAAGCAATTTGTTGAGTTCTTTAGAGAAGATTTCAAAATTCAAAACAGGGATATTCGGAAAAAGTACAGAGGAAACTTCAGGGAAGATCAGCAAATTTTAGGAAAAATATGAGAATTTCAGAGAAAATCAGAAACCTTCAGGAAAATTCTGAGAAATTTAAAGAATACCACGAAGATTCAGAGAAGATCGGCAAACTTCAGGCATATTCTGAGAACTTCAGAAAAGATCAGCAAACTTCCGAAAAATTCTGATAACTTCTCAGAAAATCTGCTAAGGTTAGGAATATTCTGAGAACTTTAAATAAACTTCAGGAAAATTTTTAGAACTTTAGAAAAAAAATCTGAAATCTTCAGAGAGGAATACTCTGCTAATATCAGAGAAAATCAGCAAATCTTTAGAGAAGATCTGACAACTTCAGAAATATTCGGAAAAGTACAGTGGAAATGTGGGAACTTCAGGAATTTTAGAACTTTAGGATCAGGAAATTTCTGAAAAAAATATGAAAGTTTCAGAAAATATGAGAAAACTTTAGGAAAATTCTGAGAACTTTAAAGAAGACCATGAAGATTCAGAGAAGATCAGAAAACTTCAGGCAAATCCTGAGAACTTCAAAGAAGATCAAAAAACTTAAGAAACATTCTTATTACTGCTGAGAAAATCTGCTAACGTCAGTAAAATTCTGAGAACTTCAGAAAAAATCCTGAAAAAAATGAACCTTCAGAGAAGATCAGCAAACTTCAGGAAACTTCTGCGAACATCAGAGAAGATCAACAAACTTAAAAAAAAACTTATAACTTTATAAAAAAAAAAACTGCTAACGTCAGGAAAATTATGAGAACTTTAGAGAAGACCATGAAGATTCATAGAAGAGCAGCAAACTTCAAAACTGTTCAAGATCATCATCTCTAGCTTATCGAAGATTTCAGTAAAGTTCTGTACATTCTGATTTTGGTTACATTATTCATAATCGACATGTTCAATAAGGAGCTTAAAAAATATTTATAGTCTTCATTTCAATAGCAACAATCTTCACATCCCAACTAGCATTGCAAGTTTTATTAAGGGTTTAAAGCATTCTACAAGTCTAAACCATGGTCTACAGAACCCTCCTAAAACCCAAATTGTTATTTGGTCTGCTTAAAATTCAAAAAGGTTTTTTTTGGTTCAAAATGTCTTCAAACAAGTACAAAAACATCTTCAAAATGACTGCGCAAGCAACAATTTGGGTCTTATGGGGGTTCTGTAGACCATAATTTAGACTTGTAGAATGCTTTAAAACCTTGTTTAAACTTGCAATGTTACTTGGGTGCGGGAAAAAATATCTTCACAGAATTTCAAATGTCCTCAAAATGAAGACATGTCTTCAAATCTGGCGTCACTGTGCCAGAAGACAGCTTTATGGTTATGTTTGCAGTCACAGACGACGATACCTGAGTAGACGAAAATATCAAATAACTAGCAAGTTTTACTATTAAAACTGGAGAACAGAACATCAAAAATTGCTATTATGATTGATATAAGAGGTAAAATATTAAAATTAATATCTAAACATCTATGGGCCATAACTGAGCAGTAAAATAGTCAGCTGTTGCCATATCTAAAGAATAGAAAATACATAGCAAATTAATATCACAATCTGCTTTTTTATCTCAACAAGCTATGGTACACACTATGATTATTTCACAGATTTGGTATCATGAATTCAAGAGCTTATTTTGATCTGATAGTAGAATAAGCTAATAATATGTGTTTAAATTGGTAAAATTTCACAGAAATCTTTGAAATAATCTTAGTGTGTTTGTTGATCAATCAATTTAAAGACATATTAATAGCTTATTCTGCTATCAGATCAAAATAAGCTCTTGAATTCATAATACCAAAATTTCATCACAATATTTGCTATTTATCAAAGGATACTTTGATAGCAGAATAAGCTATTAACTTGTTATAGCACACAACTTGAATATAACATAATAAGATATTGAGTAAAATTTGTTATTATTTTGCTCTAGTTTTGCTATTCGCCTCTACCCGGGTACAACACCGCCATCACGTTCATTGTACTTCACTTCGTGATGACACAGAGAAACAAAACCAGATTACTTATAATTACCTCGTTTTGCATCGCCACCCTAAGAGTAATTTTTCATTAAGATGAACCGGCAAAAATTTTGTTGCTTAACTGAGCTATTAAATAAATAAAACAATAGACTAGAGGGATTTACGCAGTTGCTTGAAGTCTGTTAGGATGTATTCAAATGATACGGTCTATTAAGAGGTCATAAACCACAGATTTGGATGTGAACGGTTGGGTTGTAAGAAGTTTGTGGACCTAAAGGCGCAATCTGCAATAGGTGTAGTATAGTTAGAGGCCTCTCGTAACGGTACCGCAAGAAGGACCATATCAACAAAACTATTGATCTTCTTCTCTCTGATCAGGTTGTTCAGTGCCTCAGAAGATGTAGCAACGATCATCGTTAAGTTCAATTCGAAACAATATTGTACCACCTTTAACCCCTCCCAAAGCGCCGCACTCTCCACTCAAGAGCCTCTGTGGCAGTGGATCATTAATTCCAATTACCGCTTTTCGATGATGATTTTCACTCTCACCATTGAACCGTTCGTTCGTTGTACATTTGATCTAATCTCAATATCTCCCGCTTTCTTCCACACAGAAACCTCCATCGTGACTCGGAAGGAGAGTAATGACTACCATCAGCAACAGCAATTGACCGCGCGAGCCGTGCACATCTTGATCCACATATCCATCCCGAAGATGTGATACACAGCGTCCCAAGGCCGAAGAAATGAACGAAAGTACCGATAGCCAGTACCGATCACCTCCATTGAAATAGCCCCATATGCAAGAGTGCAACCTTTTTCACCTCGAAAACACTTCTTCCTAAGCAAAACCATTGGAATTCGTTCCTCAACCCAACAGACAAATCTTCATGCCCAGCGGCATTCTCCGCTGATGCGAATCATGCAGCGAAAGGTGCAGAACGGGGTGGCCCCCTTTCGGTTAGGACCCTGTCGCAGCGGTAGCAACAGCAGAAGCAGAACATTTACTGCGACCCTAGTAGGTCTGCTGGCGGTCGGTTTGCTCCTCGCCGCAGCAACATCTCCGGTCCAGGGTGGTATAATTGTCAAGCGACAAGCGGACGATGGTGCCGCCACTGATGCACCCATCGCAGCCGAATTAGAAACGTCCACTCCGGCTCCTACCACTCGAACGGTAGAATTCCAGACCGAAGATGCATCATCGCCTCGAGAGATAGAATTCGGATACGATAACGAGAAAGATGTGTCATCAGAGCAGGCAACAGTGGCTGAACTGCGACAGGTTGCCGAATCCACGGAACCAACAGAGATCGTGCCTGCTTCGGTGACGGTAGCTCCCACGGTGCCCGCTCCGAAGGCACCACCCACTCAGCCAGATGCCCCAACGACCGTGGTGGCTCCCACCAGGGATGTGTCTCCTTCTTCCACCGAATCCGGTGAGCAGAAATTTGCACGCCTTAGGTTGGAACAGGATAGCCCAACGGAAGCGCCAACGCTGGAAGTCATAGACGAAGAACCGGTAGCGACCACAGAGCAACCCATCGATGAGGCTACCACCACCGTCAGTATCGTTGAAGAACCGGAGGTTGACAGCTCTAAGCCAGTCGTAGAAGCGGAGGCGGAGGATGAGGTCAATGTGCCGCGCTTCGATTTGGACAGGTGAGTTGATTGGGATAATTTTTAGAAAGTATCATTCGAAATTTTTCCCGATAATCGGGTTCCATCTCTCACGGCGGCCAGTAGAAATTGGTACACGCAAACGGTAATGGGTAAACAGCTTCACGCGTTCCGATTTGCATACTGATTGCCTGCTGCATGGCAGAAGATATGCAAAGCAACTTGGCGCGATCGATTTTTCAATTTCCTTATCCCCTTTTTCCGGATGTGTACATTTTGCCGTAATCGGCAAACGTTGTTCGAGCGTGTGGATCAATTTCACTATACAAAAAGTAATTTTTTCCATTATCTACCTGTAACAGAGTATTAATGATTGTTTCTCCATTATCGTATTTGGAGGATCACACACATTCGAGAGATCGAATTTTGTCAGGGCCGTAGTCAGGATTGTGGGTTCAGGCCTCTGTGGAAGTTTTGTGTTCGAAAACGTCACTTTCTAGTTACAGTCTTCTTTTTGGCCTTTGAAGTCCCAGTTGAAACAAGACGCCAGCTGACAATGTAGTGTTCTTAGGGCACTTCCACAGTTGTTATTAGCGAGCTTTTTGAGCTTGTCCCATTTCTTCATACGTGTAGTGTTGTATGCAGTGTGATAAGTATAACAACGTTGAAGATCACGGAAGACTGGCAACTCTTTCAGAATCTTAAGCATAAATACAGAAGCGCTGCATCTGAACTAAATTAGATCCATCACATAGACAAATAAGCTAGGGGTGATTCACATATGACATTCACAATTTTTTCGGTTTTTGTAACCGCTTTCCTCCCCCCCTCCTTATGACACGCTTTTTCTTATCTTCTCCCTACTCTCTCCCCTCCCCTCTCCTCAAGAATGAACCTTTCACTATAATGATTTACGGGTAACCTTGCTATCTATTCTAATGTGAAATTTCATCAGCTACAACTTTGCCGAAAGGTCACTGTCTTTGCTTCGGTCACTTGCAAAACAAGATATCAAATAACAGTACCAAACTAAAATGTCATATGCACAGCAAAAAAATAATTTTGATATCACATCAAAGTGGATGCACTACAATCATCATGTAATTTTTATGACCACATAAATAAACAAATGCAGTAAAAGCAGCGTAATGTCAGTTCATGCATTGTATTAATGATATTTTTTTCCTTTTTAGCAAGTAATATTACACCATATTTTCGACATGATTGTAGTGCATCCACTTTGACGTGATATCAAAATTATTTTTTTGCTGTGTGACAGGCTCTGTCATACGCCATTTTCGCCGAAGACCGTCTCGAATGTATGTATTTTAGTTTTTCTCATAATAAGAGCTGCTAGTGTTGTGCTTGTGTGAATTCTGAAAATAGCAAGCAACGATGCCCTAGTAATAGCATTTCTGATCAGAAATGGTTTAATTTACACATGTCACAATTCACACATGTCATATGATAATTTTGTTTCTTCTCGAATGTTGTTCTACCGTTTGTGTTGTGCAAGAGACACGACGGTATAGCATGAGAGTACGAATACAAACAGACTGTCGCGCACGACAACGAAGCGAGTGTAGTAAAAAACGTCAACAGTTTCAATCCCTTCTTGGGAGCATTTATTGCTTGCAGCACCGAAAACACACCAAGATGATTAGACAGAAACTAGCACTTTTGTCACACCTGAAAACGCGCATAGTTGTGCAATAATTAGTTATTAATTTATTCGAACCCGCTCTAGTCGTCAGATTTGGAATGTTTTGACAGCGATTTGTTTTAAAAGTACACGTGTTTAGGGTGAAAGTAGAGAACCAAACGAGCAAAGTAAATAAACATTACTGTTCGCTCAATTCACCAGAAAGGAGTATTGTTCTCAATGATGGAAAAAGTGTTTAATTATTTTCACCAAATATTTTATATCTGTTATTTATTTATTTATCGTTGATTAAATTAAATACAACATTTATCAGTGATAAAAAAAAAACAATTTCGAATCGGAGCGTTTTATTCAGTTTGATGGTAATAAAAATGATTAAGCTGCAAGCAAAACAGTTAAATATGACAAAAGTTACTCTGTCATGGAGCGACTGTCATACTTATTTGATCGAACTTTGTACGGCTCATGGATTCTCAGCCTCATTTTTATTCAGTTCCGGTCGAACGTTCAAATTTTCCCAACAGAATTGCGGCACTGTATGAAAGTCTTCCAGTATTGAAAAAGTTGTACTAGATGGAAGACGAGAAAAGAAAAACCACGTCGAAAACCAGACATGTTTAATTTGAAATATCACAAAAATGTTAAAAGTTGCTGTTTCTTCCGTGGGAAATGTTCTTAAGCGATTCCGTGATCGCAAGATCGAAAGGTTCCAATCAAGTGTCGTGCTGGAACTTTGGATCAGCAGCTGAAATGGAAGGTGTTGAGGTCGATCAACAGAAACCCAGGATCAGTATCTCTTTTTCTCATTTACCCTCACACGCACTTAAAATCGCTTCTACCAAGCGTAGATGAATTTGGTTCTTTAAGCGTATTGAGGTAAATGCATAACCGTAATCTGCATTAAAAATGGAACCCAAACCCAAAATTTCATCAATTTTGGTACACTGGAACTATTTTATATAAGCACGATTACATTTGCAAAAATCACCTTATTAGCGCCCCTCTGTGTCACTTTGTATGGGAGCGAGCTGTCAGTTTGTTAGTTTAGTGTCAAACAGTGAAGATATTATTTTGCTTTTAATCTTGATTTAAAAATCGAGATGAAAGTGTGTGGGTTCGAAAAAAATATCGCTGTGCTCAGAAAACGAAGCTCTTTCAGATGATGTATAAAAAACGATACATTTTTCAAAATTAAAGAACCCAATTGCGATTGTTTTGAAAATCTTCGTTGTCAACGTAAGAGTGAAATGAACAAATGAGTTCATTATCCATCGACGATTCAACGCTTGAGCATAGACAAACAGACATAACACTCACAATCACATTCATCGCAAATAATGTTTTAGTTGGGAATGTGCTTGCATTTGTCATGGTGGCGCCACTGAAGCATTGAGCAAGCCACCACATTTCGAACTTATCAGTGATGCCAGTTCTTTTTCACGTCTAGTTAGTAGATCTCAGCTCTTGAAAATGATAAGTGGTCAAGGCATCCCACTGGAGACACATACCACATCTGAAGAATACAGAAAAAAGATATTACGCTGTACGATTAACACAGAATTCGAGAACAAATCATGTTGATGACTGTAACATTCTATCAACTTTTACCAGTTATTATTGTTCAATACTTCACCATGAATTTCATTGATTGATACATATTATATTTTTTGCTGGGGAGGAGGGACATAGTGAACAGGTGGGGCATAGTGAGCATCCCGCAGTTTGGCTCTGGATCTCCAGATGCATGAAACAAATCAACTGGTAGTAGGTTCAATATCATTATGATATTGATCTTAGCACCAACCAATTTATTCCGAACGGCCGGAAGTCCAAGCTGGTGCACGGGATGCTCCCTATGCCCCACCTGTTCACTATGTCCCTCTTACCCCTACACACATTAAAGTGATGAGCGGTGGTAGAAAGGGCACTAATTACCTCGTTAAAAAAAAAGCACACTAAACAAATAAAAATCCCTAAAAAAAGCCTTAGCTTCTGTGAATGTTTCCTACGGATCTGTATTTCTGCAGAATTCAAACAATTCTATAGGTCTACGGAAAATTTCGCAGAACCGACATCACTGACTACTATCTGTTTTGTTTTTATTCAACACAGCTGACGCGTTGACAGAACGAGGGAAAAGCAACTGGTGAAAAAATTGGCATAAACGAGGGATGCTCTGGTTGCACATCAATGCTTGGGAATGTGGATGATAGATGGTACTAGTGCGCATGCAAAATACGCTTGACGATATTTTTTGAAGAATTTTCTTCTAAGAGTTATGTCTGTTTGTCTGTGGCTTGAGTTTCCAACCCAAAATTTTCAAAATCGGAAACGATCCTCAAAAGCAAAAAAATCAAATTAATTTTGCCATAAATGGTTATTTTGAGTATTATCGATTGCAGAGCCTAAAACTTCGAAATTATCATCAAATATCATCAATAATCTTCCAAGCAACATAACACGTTCCACAACGGTATATTTTTGTAAAACAAAAATAAACATTTCGCATTTGATACTCAAAATCATCTCCACCAAGACGATTATGAATATTGAAATGACAACAGAACAGGCGATGATGAATACGCATCTTTGAATGAACAAAAACAATTTTCGACTTCGAAACTCAGCGGTTGCCTTGATCAACAGCATTTTATCATGTCAAAATTCAAATTCATACAGGTACCTTGTTGGTTTATCTTTCAAGGTTGCCTTAATTTTCAGCTTGTTTGAGTGTAGAAGAAATGATTTTTATCAGCACTGCCCAGGACTCTCGGATCGGGATGTCACCAAAAAATACGGTTCCAGCCGTAGTACGGTCCGGAGGATCCATCTGCGACCAGGTAACCGTTCATCCCGTGCCTCCAAGCAACTGAACAGGACGATGAAGCAGAATCTAGTAGCCAGAACACTAGAAGTTGTACGACCGGGTTCTAGCAAAGTACAAAGAATGCCTTCTCATGGACGATGAAAGATATGTCAAGATCGATTTCAGGCAGGTTCCTGAACAACAGTTTTATCTGGCCCCAGCAAATTTAAGTTTGTTTTCGTCGATAAATTCACCCGGATTCTGATGTTGATGAAAAAATGGCCGCTGAGGTTGACCAGTCCAGTGTGCGGCAGCTGAAGGCAAGAATTGACCACTTTGTCAAGCAGTTTTGGCGTGACTTTCTACCAACGATTTCACAAAACTGGACCAAATTATTTCTATTTTTTTATGAAACGCACAAATGTTGGCTACTTTTCTCGAGATTCTAGAAGAAAAAATCTCAAAATAATGTTTTATTCCAAAGCTCGAGTGGTAGTAAACGTCATTTTAAGTGCTCAAATAAAATGGTTAATTGGCGTTGAAGGGCACCGTCGAAAAAATTTCTCTTCCAGCAAATATAGACAATTTCTTATGGGAATTTTCGGTGGAGTGAAAGGATAATACAAAGTCCGCCATGTATCACGCACAGTCTGACGTTTGCTTATGGATTTTCTCATAGGAGTAAAGAGCTACAGAGTCGCTGTCAACGCCAATTCTAAAGAAAGTTCGCGAATTCATCCGAACGCCGTCGGAGCAATTTTGCATTTTTTTTTAATTAAAGTACAATCAATGTACCTTTATTTTGACTAAATTACATTTTTCTTACGTCAAATCAATCCCTAGAAACACCTGGTTTTATGAGTCCGGATTCTAAGTGCACCAGAGTTTAGGATAATGTAACCAGGATTTAGCCTTATTTTTCGCTGCTGAATTCAATTTTCCTATAGTAATTCCCATATAAACATCAACGGAGCTCAAATTTCGAGAGAATGATCTGGACTTGATTAGGAATCGATTGAGTGTGGTGGAGCAAAAACGATATTTTAAATCAGTGCAGTACATCTCAGCATATAGCTGTCCTTAAATTTTAGGAAAACAGTCGTACAGGCACAATTTAAAACCATGGATTTCTGACTTGTCGACTTCTTACTTATCAAACATTTATTGGTTATCGGCAGAGCATTGCGCTTATTTGATTGAGTGTGTAAGAAGTCAGAGCTATTCTAGAAAAGGGAAGATGCAGAAATGACGCCATGTAGAAAAATACGCTACAAGGGGGAGTGAGATCATAGGTGCTGCCTTCATGAAACGTAAACAAACGTTAATCATTAACACCTTATACCAAGCTCAGGACCAAATTTGCCGCATCTTGACATGTTTTGGTTACCCCTGGTGAAGTGACCAGTTTCTGAATTGGATCAAAACCTATCACACCTTAAATCACATGAGAAGATAACAGATAATATGATGATTGAAGCTCCCAACAAACACTGAAAATAAAATTTCGTTTATACACAACGAAATCGCTCATATGTTCTACGATTTTATTCGTTTTTTTTTTCTGCAACGAAACGGGATTTGTACATTGTATGAAGCTAGTTTCGTTAGAACTGACAGACTCGCTATCGCTACACCCAACCAGCGGGCCACAAGTGTTGGTTGTGGAGGCCGAAAAATGTGGGGTGTGTTAGTGAGGATGGGTAAAAATAACTTCATCATTGGAAGGAATAAACATGACAAAAAAAAAAAAATTAAAAATGGGTTCAGACCGAACTTGAATCATGAACCTTGCGATAATCAAATCTGTGCTTTATCCATCGCTCTATCTGTACTACGAGACAATAAGCGCAGTTGTTGGTTTGATTGTATGAAGATGAATTTGTATATTATACGAATAAGGCGTAATATTGACATTGCGCCATATTACAGGAAAAACGAATGTTTCGTACTATTTATGAAAGATGTGTTTTATGTACGATATTCATTTTTACGAAACGGTTTTCAGAGAAATAACGAAAATACATTTTCAGTGTATTAAAGAAACGACTTCTTGACGATTTTATTCAACTGCATGCTGAATAATACTTGCATTATTTTTAATAATAACTTCTGTTGAGGGTTTGTTCACACAAATCTGTAGAGTTTATTCAACCACAACACATTAAACTATTGGTGTTGTATAAGGTATGTCGAGAAGCTATTATTCGACTTATATGAGTTGTAACATTTTTGATTATTCAGCATTTATTAGACATCACTGCTTCCCCCTTAATTAAAACAGTGATGCTCTGTATACGCTTGATTCTCATGTGAAGTAACGTTTAATTACACATGATTATACATTTATTAAACAAATTAAATTAACCCGAAAATAAGAGGTAGTTTCACAGGGATGGGGGATGGGTGTTTTTCTTTAATGATTTGTTTTCTGTATTTCTGACGTGAAAGAAAATGAACTACATACATACATATATCCATGTCGTTGCATGGGATTCGAACCATGTACCTTCCGATCATCAGCCGCTTGCCTTGTCTTCTGAGCTATCGTAGAATTCATCATATGGGCAGCTCAATAATCAATAAAAGATTGCTTGAAAGTGAATACCTATTAGCACTCCCGGTCGCAACTCTAGCTCCTTCAAGGCCCTGTGGGAATGATTAATTCATTCGTCGTTGTTTTACACGAGACCAATGTTACCTCTTCACCTCTCCAATTCCACACGGAAACAAATCCGATTCCATTTTCATGAATAAAAAATCATGAAATGAAAAAACTTGCCATCCAGTGAAATCATAATAATGATTCATGATTTAGTCATGGAAATTCATTATTTGATAATGCAGCGGAATCATGACCGCTATAAGCGTTACACGTACCTAGCAAACCGTGTTCATAAAACGCACTACATAGGTATCTCTTATACGCCTTTTGCCTTCCATCTTGTGCAAGTACTGAGTCAGTGGTCAAAGTATGGGTTTAATGATCGCAAGGTTCTTGGTTCGAATCCAGTCAGTCTGATGCTTTATTTTATGTTTTTACATGTTTTGGTTAAAAGCTAAAAGTTAAATTCATGAATTGAGCTCATGATTTCATCTTGGATAGCTGCGTTACGCAAAGATAGCTCCTGATATCATGAATATTATTCATAGTTTATTTTCATAACATAAAAATACACTATGTTCATGAATTCATGAACCATATTTCTCATTCCGGAGATTGAATTTGTTCCCGTGCAAGGAAAGGATGCTCGATTATTATTTTTAACTAAATCAATGCATTCATTGTCTTGAGTCATGTGATCGATGATTACTATTTAAATTAATTAGGCGTAGAACACAAATAAAAAAGGGTTGAACTTGGGATTGAACTCACGAAATTCTACTTGGAAAGTGGAAACGGTAACCACTACTCTACTGATTTCGTCTTGTTGTTAGACTGAACCAATATTGTGGAATAATGAATCTAATACGTCATTTATAAAGCATTTACAAGGCATGCGATTAAAACATGGACGCATTGTGATATAAGAGCTATTATGCTGACTAAATCCACCTTTATTCAGCAATGTTGTAAAGCAATACAATGAAATTTAATAATGGAGCTAGAAAACATTTATTATACGCCTAATAAAGCATGCTATTCAATAAAAAAAACAGTCGAATTAAAGCGTCAATTTATGTGCAAATTACACTTATTGAGTTTGTTATTAGATCAAACTTCTGGCGTTGAATTGGGAAGACAGTCAACGTTTATAAAGCTTTTAATAAGAAAATTAATCAGATCTCATTTTATTCAGAATTGTACATTACAGCATTTATTTAATATAGGGGAAATGGATGTAATGTCGGCCTAAATGTCCCTAATAAGGCCTGTACTCACTCAGGCCAGTGTTCATCAAAAATTTATTTTAAGTCGGATTTTCTTGAAACTTTCAGGGAATGAACTGATACATATGGATTATGTTTCGGCATAATTACTTTATTCAATTTCCTTTCCATCGCTGAAAGCCCGCACCTTTCCCTTAAGACCCCTCATTACATTTTGTGCAATGGTGGAGTCGACCTTTTTGGTCACTTTCATCCATTCTTTTTTCATTTCCAGCTCGTTCTTAAACACCTTGGACAATTTTCGAACTTTGGCCTTCATTATGGCCCAAAATCTTTCCACCGGACGAATCTCTGGTGAATTTGAGGGGTTGGCATATGGCCTGCCAGAGCAAGTATTTTTTGGCGAATTTGTCTACTTTCTTCTTCCCCTTATGTCTTCCGGAACATCAAACCGTGATTTGGCAACGTAGAACTCCAGCCCCGGTATCTGCTTTGCGTCTGCCTTGCTGTAGGTTTCGTCATCCATAACCACACACATCGGTTTCGTTAACCACTCTCGATACAACTTCCTTGCGCGGGATTTGGCCGCCGTGTTTTGTTGATCACGCCGGTTCGGTGTCTTCCGGACCTTGAATACACGAAACCTAGCTCGTTTCATGGTTTGCTGAACGAACCAGGCGGAACACTTTGCCTTCACACCTTCCGGGCCTTCACAGGGTCAGCTGTCTTCGATTTTCTTCCACTTCCAGCCCGCCGCTCGGTCGTCTGAGACTCCTTAAACGATTTTACCACCGAGACACAGTTGTATGGGTGATTCCCAGTTGTCTTCCGATCCATCTCATGGTCGCTGTCGGATTTTCCATGACGGTGAGCAAAATTCTCCGGCGATTTTCTTCTTGTTTCGATGACATCTCAATACCCACAGAACCGATTGTTATGAAATTTTGCACATGTAAACAATTCACTCCAAACTAGTTATACCCATATTTTCATCAATTTTTACCCACGGATAAAAATGGTGCATTTTTTTCGAGTACAAGCCTTATGGGCCCATGTATAAATTCAGCAATCGACAAAATTTGCAATAGCGACCAAAAATATCCATTAGTACCGTCTCAAAGATGCGTTCATTTTTTTTAATAATTCGTTAATTTTTCCAGGCTCATTTGCTGTAGCTTTGCGGAGCCGATATTCATTGTTTAGATAACAAAATAACTTAAAACTAACCATAGTAAAGCGGGGGCCGATTACTCGCGGCTATCTCGAGGTTATGGGTAACAAATTGTAACAAATTGATGGCAGGGTAAGGATTGTGAATAAAAGGTTTGGAGACGCGTTCATCTAGATAAAATTGATAAAAAGCAGATTTTTAGCGATGGGCCCAATCTTAGATCCACAGGCTAACATTAGAGCCATTTCCCCTATTTAAAATGAATTTCTGTCCGTCTGTCTGTCTGTCTGTCTGTGTCTGTCTGTCTGACCCATGTAGTCTCGGAAACTACTGAACCGATCGGCGTGAAAATTTGTATGCAGGGGTTTTTGGGGCAGGAAAAGGTTCATATGATGGTTACGTGCATGCTTTTTTTTAATTGGCGCATAAACTCAAGCTAATATTGAATTCCGAGCAAGGCTGGGCACACTCAGCTAGTACTAAATAAATGAAACATTAGTTAATTTTCAGTCCATTCAAAGGGTTTTAATGTTACTTCATACGCGAAGTTATCGATTTTCAGAGTTGGTTGGAAATGTTATCTAACATGAAGCTTTTGTGTGATAATTTATTAGCTAGAGAATGGTCTTAGAAGAGGGTAGATAGATAGTTCCGTTAGAGTACGGCAGTATGAAAATTGAATGGAAGTTGAAGATAAGCCATTGCTAATGAAAGATGTCCATTTTTACATAATCATATAAATCTCAGAAGTTTGCCATTTAAATTGTGTGGAATGTTGTGCAACTATGGGACAGTTTGTCTAAAATCCCAAAACAATAAAAAAAAAACTGATTGGCAAACGAAAGAGATATACAACGGTTTTAGTGACGGTATGATTTGAGCTGGTTGTATTGTTCTGACACGCACTACATTCCGGAAAATGGAATTTTTACATGAGAACTCAAAACCAAGTTCAATGTTAATACTATCGAGTGTGTTGAAAATGCACCTGGAGTTATCCTTAGTTCGGCCATAAAATCCTGCACTCGTGAACTTATCTAGAAAAATGTTATCCAGTGGCAGAGGGCCTCCGGCCAAAAATCTAAAAAACGCGACGAAAAAACAGAGACGAACAATTTGACAACGGGAAAATGTTCATGTCCGTTTAGAAGCAGGGCACACTTCGATCCTGACAGATCCTAGCGTGCTTCACAATCAAAATTTGAATTTGAATACATTTAATGTATTTTTTGCGATTATGAGTAAACCGTACTCAAATTGTGATGGAGTTTACTGGTAAATCGCTTCAATTGTTAGAGAAAACTGCAATACTTTGTAAATCGATTAAAGTAAGCGGTCCCCAAAAGGCAAACTTACCCTACTCTGTTGCAAAGTAAAAGTGAGGGAAATTTCTCGAAAATCATGATTCCAATGCTGGCGTGACACTTATTACACTCTTATGATCGTAAATTGTCCTCAACAGCACAATCGGCCTTACTACGTCACTTTCGGTTTGCATTTCTTTTTTCATCTTGATTGAGAGGTCGCATTCGATTGATCAATCCAGCACAAAACACCGTACCGACCTCCTCCTCCTCGTCCTCGTCCGGATTTAACACTAATTCTCTCCTCCCCTTTCGGTTTTCGGGTTATCCATATCCGACCCTACACACACGCACACACACACACACACACAATCGATTCGGAAATAGAGAGAGAGCCCCGAGAAATGCAAACGAAGATCGGAAAATGCACATCCAGAGAAACTTTTCCCCAAAAACATAACCTCACTTCTCGCACTCTGCCATGCGATGCGGCTGTTTCGGATTGGAAGCGACTTACGCATTAATATGATGTGGTTGGATTGATTGGGCTGTTAATCTCGTTTCTCGCACCAACCACATGCATAAACACGGTTATTCATTATGAGGGGCAGCCTCTTCCACCATTAGAAATTTTCAGCTAACACGTTTGCCATTAGCGATTTGAGCATTTTTTTCCCTCCTCGAAATTATGTTGGATCTAGGCGAACGGATTTAAGTAGAAGAAAAGCGATTTCGATTTCAAATCGGTACGGGCAATAGGTCACATCAGAAATTGAAATGCATTTGAAAAGTGAAAGTCTCAACAGCTTTTTTTTCGAATTTCAGGTACACTTCTCCGTCCAATTTTTCCCAGGGCGGCATTTCGCTGGACGAGTCCCGTGCCGTGAGGGAGCAGTTCTTCGCCGAGAAATCGACGGCCACTACGGAAGCACCCCTCAGCTTCTGGGAGACGACGACGTCGCTGGATATGCTGATTGCCAGTGAAGAATTGGTGACCGAATCGAACGAAGTCGTCGTTGTTCCGGATGCTCTGGTCGATCGGAACCACACGATCGAAAGCAATCGGTCAGTAACTGCGGAAAAGTTAGAAATCGAGACCAACGACTACGAGCTGGTATCGAATGAGGTTCGCGGTCAGAATCAGACAACCGCTCAACCGGGGAAGGCCCAGAAGAAGGGTAAGTTCTTGGATCAATTTGGGGCAACCGAGGACAATGACATCAACGGGGCGGCATGGGCTTTGGCCGGAATGAGGATTGTCGATCGGACGTCCAGCAAAGCCGGACAAGCTTCCGGAGAGAGTGTGGAAGTAGTTCGCGATGAGAACGAAAATTCGGTAGCGAACAACACGCTGAAACAGCTGATGGATTGGGCTATGATCGTGCAGGATGCTGACTTTGCGAACAATTCGTTTGCGAAGCCAACCACTTCGGACCTAGAGATTGAGCTGAAGAACGAAATCAAGGATCGCCGCAAGTACGCTAATAAGACGCCGGTGGATGCTCTGAGCGAGGAAAACAGGATCACTTCCGTTGTGACGGAATTAATCCCGGAGGCGTCCGTGGAGGTCACCACTGTGCTTCCTATTGCGAAGTTGGTAGCTGAACCAACCTCTACGACGTTACCGGCGGACGACGATTTGGAAGATTTTAAATTCGAAGATCGCAGCAAGATCCCATTGGAAACGACCAAACGACCTGAGCTGACAAACTTCATCCAAGAGACGACTACCGCTTTCATTGCCAAGACTGAACAGGTTGTAACCACAGTGCGTCCAACACGTGGATATGAAGTCTTTGAAAACATTGACGAAAGCGAAAGTTTCGCCTTGCCTGGAAAATCTACTACCACCGGTAGGTACGAATCCAGTACCACCATAGAGGACATCCCAGTGACCACATACTCGCCAGCATCTCCGATAGTGAAGAAGATTGAAATCACGACGGAAGCGATCCTTCCTACCACATTCGAATCGATGCGTACTACTCGAAGACCCGTGATCACCACGACCCCGGAGCCGATGACAACCAATTCGGTGAGGTTCATCGAAGAAACCACTCCTCAGCTGACAACCACAATGACCACGTCCACCAGTACGGTGGCAACTCCAGCGAGCGAAGAGAACGAATCTCTATCCAACTCTCTGCCACGCAATTCGGACGAACAGGTTTCCTCATCCGAAGTGGATCCCAATGCCATTAACCAAACCAACGAAGAGCTAGCCATGACCACCTCGACCAACGGTCCACCAACAACCGGACTATCGGTCCGCAACACATCCGATAACATCATGACCCAACAGTCAACCATCCAACCGACGCTGATAGAATTCCGTCCCACCACCGGCACCACCGACAAGGTGGATCTCTCTCCCGGTCAAACCACCGAAACCGCCGAAGAACCCACCATCCCGAACCAACCAGTGCTGATCGATGACAAGAACGTCTACGATACCGTTTCGGAAACGACGCCTAATCCGATCCCGGAACCCGAGCCATCCGCCTCGCCAGAACCGGAACCATCTGCCTCGCCGGAACCGGAACCAACTGCCACAACGCGTCGCTCAATTGAACGCCAGATGACCACCACCGAACTGTCCGAGGAGGAATCCGTCACCGAGGAAGACTACATAGAAGTCAGTAGCGGCGGATCGTCGTCGCGGTCTCCGCTGGATCAGAATCAAACGACCCCTGCACCACCCCAGCCAGAAGAGGAGGAAGGCAGCGGCGTAGTCGTTGCCGTTGTGGCCAGTCTCGTCAGCGTGATCGTGGTGCTGCTGCTCGTAGCGGCATTTGTGAGTATACGGATACGGGAGTGCGGAACGGTAGTTTTTTACAGGACTGCATACTGGGACTTAACATCTCCGAAACGAGACCCACATTGACGACGCCCACCGACCACTACAGAGTATGAATGAGACTTCCTTTACTAACGAACTAACTTTAGTCTATCGTGAGCTGTTCCCTGGTGTGAGGATTCGGTTTTTGAAACCACCTTCTAATCGTAACAACCTTAGTGCTAATGAACATCGTGTGAAGTAGAATACTAGACTAGACCAGGATGGTGGGGAATTTTGTTCCGAGGCGTTCGAAGGATGAACAATTCTATATCTGTTGCGTCATATATCGTTCATTATGTTTTCTATAGTTAGAGGGGACCAGTTTGTTTTCGATGCGACCCTTGCACTATTCTCAACTCTTGATAATTTTGTTGGAGTGAATAGGTGAATTAAGCAATCTATTAACAAAAACGTTTGGTTTAAAGTTCATTTTGATTGATTTTTCATAAGGAATTCTAAGGTGCTTTAAGTGTAGTCTATACTAACAGTTATTCTTGCAAAGTTCCAGTGGATTTCCATTCGAACTACTGGTGTATCATCATCAAGAAGCTTTCTAAAGCAACATACTCTACAACAATTATCTAGCGAATAGGTGTAGAATTGTTCACGGTTTAACTCCACAGAACAACTTGATCCACTGCTGTTACAATCCTTCTTCTTTCCTTCTCCTTCCACTTTCACTATCCTCCTATCTTTGACTATGTATGAGCGCGTGCACATAGTGTAAATAGCCGGTTTGGTCCGCCCCCGTCCTCAGGGACCGAGCAGGGCAATCTTTCGTTGATCAGTTGTACTATCCGCAATTGCAGTTGATCTTCCGCAAGCGACAGGCGCAGGTTTCCTACGGCCAACGATGCCGCCCGGTCGGGCTGGACGCCTACAGCCTGGACAACGTTTCAGTGTACAACAGCGTGCGCCGGAAGGGCAACACGATGCGGATGTCGAAGCGCTCCTACGGCAATTCGGCCTTCGAAGACCCGGGCCTCAAGACGAACCCACTGACGGTGGCTGAACTGGCCAACATAATCCAGAACAAAACGGCCATCTACGATGAGTTCAAGGAGATTCCGAATGTGACGGCCCGGGCCGACGAGGTGCCCGAGGGATGTGAGGAAAAGAATCGGTAAGGATTTTTGTTTTGGTATTAGTATTAGGATAACTGTCCAGCATTGTTTACAGATATGCGAACGTGGTGCCACTACCGGAAACCCGAGTACACCTGAAGCGCATCAACGACGATGAGAAGACTGAGTACATCAATGCAAACTTCGTTAAGGTGACCTTTTTTCCGTTTTGAGGTTATGTGTTTTTGATTAACTTGATCGATTGGTCGCAACTGTCACAGGGCCCGAAGGACAACGTCAACTACTACATCGCCTGCCAGGCCCCGATGGAGAACACGATCAACGACTTCTGGCGCATGATCTGGGAACAGAACTCGAAGGTCATCATCATGGCAACCGATCTGAGCGAGAGCGGCGTCGAGAAGTGTGCCGAGTATCTGCCGCCGTCAGTCGTGCTGGACAACAACCGCGCATTCGGTGACTTCCAGGTTGGTTTGGCACTCGTCCGGATCGGAAATAGATCATTCTCATAAGCATCCCCTCTTTCCCAACAGCTTACGCTGAAGAGCCGTGAAAACAAGGAAAAGTACACCATCTCGACGGTACATCTGCGCAACACGCAGACGAACACGTGGCGCGAGATCATGCACTTCTGGTACCAGTGGCCGGACACCGGGGTGCCCATCGACGAGTCCTCGATAATCGCAATGCTGCTGGAGGCACGCAGCTACTCCCGATTGGCACCGGGTGAACTGGCCGACGCCACTTCCAACAATGGCGTCAACAACAACAACAGCACCACCAACACCGTCGTTATCAGCAATGGAATCAATGGCGGTATAACCAGTATCGCCGAGGAACCTACGTCGGTCGATACCACCGAGTCTAGTAGTGTAGCAATAGGTAGCATTAATGTAGATAGTTCCAATAATAACAATAACACCATGGGTAAGACGACGTCGGACGGAGCTCCGCCGAGCAGCCTGATGAGCAACGGAGGAACCATGGACAAGCACAAATCGCTGCAGAGGACTCAGGGGTAAGTGGACAAGTGATATTTTGAAGACCAAAGCTTGCATACTAAACGGGATGTTCTGTTTAGACCAATAACGGTGCACTGTTCGCCGGGAACTGGCCGCACCGGGACGATCGTCGCGTGTGACGTGGCACTGCGGGCGGTCGAGATTCCACCGCGGACGGTGGACGTTCCGCACATCGTGTACTACGTCCGACGGGGACGGGCCAGCTCCGTGCGGACGCGGGAGCAGTACGAACTGATCTACAGGGTAAGTTTTATGATCTTCTTATATGGGAAACCTACAAACTCTCCGAAGGCTGCGGATCTCAAATTATCTAGAAGGTTTCCGTTGCTTAAGGTATTTTCCTAACGATTCCGATGTATATGAGACGAAGAAGTCCAAGAAATTCAAAAATCTACTGAGATCAAATTTTAGAAATTTAGACAAACGTCAATAATTTGTCAATCTGAAATGTTCATACCGTTCCGATTCAAATTTCGGACGATTCAAATTTCGGACGATTCAAATTTCGGACACTTTCATTTTTAATTAAATATTACATCCAGTTAGAAACAAAGTAATAATGTTAGTTGATCGTGGAGGGCACTAGTCAAAAAAATTTAAAATTTACAAGACATGTGGATCATATTCGACCGAGATAATCAACTTTTAATAGTGTCCGAAATTCGAGTTTAAGTGTCCGAAATTTAGTTCATACTTTGTCAAAAATTAAAAATTATTTAGTTTTTAAACTCATTGGTTCAAGAAAATCATTTTCCGCTGTAGCTTGCGGAGCTGCCTTGCATAATCTTCTGCAAATAGTGCAGAACTATTAGTCTGTTTTACCGTATGTTCCTTAGTGTCTCGGTGGAATTTTTCAATCGCCTTTGAGTAATACGACTTCGGTGGATCCATGAACGAATCGTCCAAGGGTTGTAGGTCTTGTGTGCAATGAGGAGGTAGCGATATGCCAGTAACGTGGTTTTCTCTAGCCAAATCGAGGAATTTCAAATTCTTGGTTGACTTACGTGACCGTCTAAAATAAGAAATACGGGAGCGTCCTTCATGGGTTTTCTGTGGAGCAGGAAATGCCTGAACCAGTCAACGAATAAATCCGTCTGCATCCATCCGCTGGGATATGCACTCTGAACAGCGTCCCTGCTGGTGCTCCAGTTGTTAGCTCATCTTTCATCCGGGCACGTGGGAGTATTAACATGGGAGGGACATAGACTGCTGTAGCAGACATGCAGATCACACCGGTAAAATTCCTCTTTCTGCAGAGGAAAGGGTTCCAACTTCCATCTTCCTTTTAAGAGAAAAATCCTTGGATGATCTGGTTTGAATCTGATAATGAAAAAAAAATGTAAGAGACGTTTTCTCGTAATGCAATATCGATATACTTACGGTAATGACTGCAGTCTCATCAACATTAAAGATGCGATGATGCGAAAATTTTCCCTCACAGTAAAGAGTGTTACGATCAAATTTTTTCCGTAACAGCAGGATGCCAAATCAGACCAAAACAGCACGGAACAGGAAAGGCAGCAGACGGTTTTCCAGCCACTCGTTGACGTAAATTTCCTGGTTGACGGTTTCGGTTGCAATGAAAATGTCAAACCAAACCAAACCAGCGAACATCGACAGTTTTATATGCTTGGAAATGTCTGCCATCTTTCCCTTTCCGGATGTCGTATAACAGTCCTGTCCAGGAACCTTTTTCAAGTATGTTTAAAGTGCGAGTAGTTAGGATTTTCGCGATGTGCGTGCAAAATTTTGATGCGTTCTTCCTCTTGCAAGGACGCCATTTTGGTAAGGGGATGTCAATACACTACTGTAACCGTTCGCGAAGAATGCTCGAGGTTCAAGTGAAACTCGGTGGCTTAAGCGCCACTCCCTTTACGAGAGACCACCGGTCGTGTTTTCTTTGCCCGACTTAGAGACTGATCCTCAGAGGACCACCCGAACGGTATGATTAAAAACCCTACCTCAATGAAATTCAAAACTTTAACGGAAAACTAATCTTTATCGAAAGAACACCTTTATCCGATCCAAACCCGCAATCTCAAAAAAGTCCACAAATTATAGTCCCAATTTTCATTAAACCTAACGAACCAAGCTAAACCGAATGTATCTGATTCGAATCCAAGACGAGCCCAAGAACTCAATGGCGAGCGAGTCAGCTAAAAAACCGTGACAGAAAAATAAGTAACTCAACGAAAAAACTTCAAATTTCAATCTATATTCAATCTTTCCTTAACATTCATTCGGGTTGGACTAAACTCGGTTCAAAAAGCAAACTATTCATGGCCATGAAAAGAAAGTACGGACATACCTGCGCAGGTTTTTTTCGATCCGATGCGATGCGATGATGGCGACGGATGGAGCGGTAATTTTTTTTTTTTTTTTATCTAGTTCGTTTATTTGGAAGGCTCAATCGCGTTAGCTTTACGGAGCCGATAATTCATTGTTCACTGTGTGTAACAAAATTCACTTAATTCTATGTCTAGTAGGAGTTGGGCCGATTACTCGCGGCTTACTCGAGGTTAGAAGGGTACATTTTCGAAGGATAGGATCAGGGGAGGAGCTTGAGGTAGGGTTTCGTTGTCTCATCAGAGCGTTGTCGCCAGTATGAACGGTAGTGCTGTTCTAGCTTCGTCCGGAGTTTGACCGGCTATGGTGGGTGACCAGTGGGCGACGATGAGACTCATCGAGACGGGGGGACAAGACAAACAAAAACTAATAAAGAGAGACAAAAGACAAAAGGAATTAAATTCTTATACTAGACATTTGAAGAAAAACATAAACGGACTGCATATAGCAGAGATCACGGGTTGCCAACACGTCTCTGATAGGAACATAGGGTTGTCTTCCTTGGGCCTCGAGGGTATTCAAAAGTCGCTCTCTGGCGGCGTCATTATCCGTACATTGCCAAACTGCGTGTTCGATGTCATCGTAACCGTTTCCACACCGACAGATGTTGCTGTCCACGAGGTTTATTCTATTGAGATGAGCATCTAGCGAGTAGTGGTTGGACATAAGTCTACTCATCACGCGAATGAAGTCACGACTTAAGCCCAAGCCTTTAAACCACGCTCTCGAAGAAACATTAGGAATAATTGAATGTAACCACCGTCCAAGATTTCCAGTGTCCCAATCGGTTTGCCAACTCGAAAAGGTACTCTGACGCACTAAATGGTAAAATTCATCGTGTGAAATTTGCCTGTCATACAATTCGCCTTCCTGCGCGCCCACCTTTGCGAGAGAGTCCGCCTTCTCATTGCCTGGGATTGAGCAATGTGAGGGGACCCATACAAAGGTAATCATATATGATCTTTCGACCAGCACACACATCTGCTCCCTTACCTTTGAAAGGAAATAAGATGAGTGCCTACCTTGTTTCATCGACCGAATAGCCTCAATCGAACTGAGACTATCCGAGAAGATGAAGTAATGGTCTGTGGGCATATTGGAAATCATCCCCAATGCGAAGTTGATTGCTGCCAGCTCAGCAACAAAAACGGAACAAGGTTCCTGAAGTTTGCGGAAGGCACTAGAGTTTTCATTGAAGACACCGAAGCCAGTGGATCCATTGAGACGGGACCCGTCTGTAAAATATCTTTTCATGCAATTGACTTGTTGGTACTTTTCAGTAAAAATACGTGGGATAATAATAGGTCGAAGTTGATCGGGAATCCCATGAGTTGCTTGTTTCATGGTCAGATCATATTCAATTGAGGAACTGCGATTGGTGAAGTGAACACGGTCTGGAGTATAACAAGGAAGACACATATCTGATGATATGTAGTGGTGGTAGATTCTCATAAATCGAGATTGTGTGTTCAGCCCAAGAATTTCTTCAAAATTAGCAATTATAAGTGTGTTCGTCACTCCGCATTTGATTAGTATTCTGAGAGAGAGCTCCCAGAAACGGTTCTGGAGGGGTGTTACTCCTGCCAGAACCTCGAGACTCATGTTATGCGTTGAGTGCATACAGCCTAGAGCAATACGCAGACAACGATATTGAATTCGTTCCAATTTTATTAGGTGACTTTTTCTTGCCGAGAGAAAGCAGAAAGAGCCGTACTCTAGAACAGAGAGAATAGTTGTTTTATAAAGCGTTATGAGGTCTCCCGGATGAGCACCCCACCATGTGCCGCAAATTGAACGGAGAAAGTTGATCCTCTGCTGACATTTTTGCTTCAAATACGTAATATGGGCATTCCAAGTGCACTTTGAATCAAACCAGACCCCAAGGTACTTGAAAGACAATGATTGGGTAATGTTTCTGCCAAAAAGATTAAGCTGCATTTGGGCTGGGTACCGCTTTCGAGTAAACACTACCAGTTCAGTTTTCTGCGGCGAGAATTCGATCCCTAGATTCATAGCCCAAGAAGACAAGTTATCTAAGGAACTTTGCAATGGTCCTTGCAAGTCCACGGCATGTGGACCTATTACGGAAACCACACCGTCATCTGCAAGTTGTCTTAGCGTGCATTGTTCTGCCAAACAGTTGTCGATATCTTTGACATAAAAGTTATAAAGAAGAGGGCTGAGACATGAGCCTTGGGGCAGGCCCATGTAACTAATTCTGGAAGTTGTCAGTTTTCCAAGAGAAAAGTTCATTTGCTTTTCTGACAACAAATTGTACAAGAAATTATTTAAAATTCCAGAAAGTCCACATCTGTGCAGATTGTCTGACAGAATTTCAATGGAAACTGAATCAAAAGCCCCCTTAATGTCCAAGAATACTGAAGCCAATTGCTCCTTGTGTGCAAAGGCCAGTTGAATATCTGTGGAAAGCAGCGCTAGACAATCGTTTGTTCCTTTGCTCTTGCGGAACCCAAACTGTGTATTTGATAGCAAGTTATTTGATTCGACCCAGTGATCGAGTCTCCGAAGGATCATTTTCTCCAACAATTTCCTAATGCACGAAAGCATAGCAATCGGACGGTATGAATTATGGTCAGACGCTGATTTGCCAGGTTTTTTAATGGCTATTACTTTGACCTGTCTCCATTCAGGCGGTACAATGTTGTTTTCTAGCAAGGAATTGAATAAATCTAGCAAGCGTCTTTTAGCGATATCTGGAAGATTTTTCAGAAGATTGAATTTAATCATATCGCTTCCCGGTGAGGAGTTGTTCGATGAAAGAAGAGCCATAGAGAAATCCAGCATTGAGAATGGTCTATCCAGAGAGCCGCCGCTAGGAGACGCTTCTCGAAGAATATTTTGTGCTGGAACTGAGTCCGGACAGACCTTTTTAGCGAAATCGAATATCCATCGGTTGGAGTATTCTTCACTCTCATTGAAAGATGAGCGGTTACGCATGTTGCGAGCCACCCTCCACAAGGTGTTCATTGAGGTTTCTCGTGAGAGTCCCTCGACGAAATTGCGCCAATAACCGCGTTTTTTTGTTTTGATTAATTGTTTCAGCTTTGTCTCAAGCTTTGAATATTCCTCGAAGTAAGTGGAGGTTTTGTGTCTACGAAAAGCTTTGAAAGCATCAGATTTTTCTACATACAATTTTGTGCATTCTTCGTCCCAACCAGGTGTGGCTGGTCTCCTTTTAAAGGGTGCACTTGGAACTTTTCTTTTTTGTGCTTCCAGTGAGCTTTTGTAAATCAAATCGGCTAGGAATCGATATTCTTCCAATGGTGGAAGCGCATCTATTGATTCGACACCGATTGTCACCGCCGTTGCATATTTCTGCCAGTCGATGTTCCTTGTAAGATCAAATGGAACCCGAGATGGTTCTGCAGAGTGAGGGCCACACTTTATTGAAATGATGATTGGTAAATGATCGCTACCATGGGGATCATTGATAACCTTCCACTGACAATCCAATGATAGCGATCTTGAACACAAAGATAGGTCGAGTCGGCTTTCTCGAGCCGGAGGTTTTGCTATACGTGTCGCTTCACCAGTGTTCAAAATAGTCAAATTGAAATCGTCACATAAATCGTAAAAAATAGCCGCTCTATTGTCGTCATATAGATCGCCCCACCCAGTACCATGGGAGTTCATATCACCCAGAATTAATACTGGGGATGGAAGAATCGAAACTAGATTCCAGAGTTGACTACGGCTAATGGAGGTTCTTGGTGGAACGTATACTGAAGCTATGCAAAGATCTTTGTTCTTCACGTTTATTTGGCAAGCAACGATTTCGACGCCGGATAGAGCAGGAAGGGAAATTTTGTAGAAAGGGTAGCACTTTTTGATCCCTAAAAGTACTCCTCCATAAGAATCGTCTCTATCCAGGCGTATAATGTTAAAATCGTGGAAGTTGAGTTCTTTATCGGAAGAAAGCCATGTTTCACAGAGAGCAAATATATCACAATCAGAATTGTGAAGTAAAAATTTGAACGAGTCTAGTTTAGGCACTAGACTACGGCAGTTCCACTGTAGCACAGTGATCATATCTTCAACCTCGTTCGACGAATTATCCATCGAAAGATATGATTGATGCAAGGAGGGGCCATGAAACAGTCAATTGCTTAAGATATGATTCTAACGTTGGAAGCAAGGCAGAAACTAAGCTTCTTAGAGGGTCTTGTATGTTGAACATGTTTAATATGAATTCCACAATGTCCGAAAAAGCTAGCAAACCTCGTTCGGACTTGGATTTCTTTTGAGAAGTTTGAGGAGCAGCTTTTTTATTTTTTTTATCTTTGTTGGGCAATGGCGGAAAATTCTTGCTGCATCCAGGGATTGGATCAACAGGAGCCTTCGGTTTTGTTTTTTCATCCCCATTACCCTGGGAATTTGGCAATCGTCTGGAGGTGACTTTAGTTTTCTTACGGCGCACTTTCGGGGAGAGGCATTTTCTTTTTGAGGAACCGTCTATTTTTGAAGGTGCGTGTACCACCGTAGAATCACCTTCATCGGATGAGTCAGAGTCCGATTCTTCAACTGACAAAACCGAAAATCGGTTTGCATCTTGGACGGCTGATGCAGCCTTCAACATTTGAGCATATGTCTGCTTGGAGCGTCCAGAGATTGAACGCTGCACTTTATCGGAGTGCTGTTTGTACATCGGGCACTCCTGCAAGGGGTGAGGATTCTCGCCACAGTAAGCGCATTTTACTGATTCTTTGTGGCAAGAATCCTCTTTGTGGTTTTCACCACATTTGCCACAACGAGTTTTGTTGCCGCAATGGCTGGCCGAGTGTCCCAGCCTTTTGCAGTTGGTACAATTATATACCCTCTGTACAAACAGTCGCACCGGAAAAAAAGCACCATCAATTTTAACAAAGTTTGGGAGAACTGAACCTGCGAAAGTCACCCGGAACGAGTCTGAATGTTTATAAACTTTTTTACCGTCTAGCAAAGATGCTGAATGCAGTTGCCTTACATCCAGTATCTTCACTAGCGCGGTAGCGAATGTCGAGTTTTTAAAAGTTCCCGAGGCATGTTTCAAGTCCTCGACAGTCAGACTCGCGTCGGAGACCACGCCTTCTATCTCCACATCTCGAGAAGGGATGTAGATGTTGTACTCAACACTAAACAACTCGTGATCAGCAATTTTATTTGCCACATCATAAGTCGGTGCTTCTACACGCAGTTTGTTGAATCTTTCTTTGTGTACCAAGATTCCCGGATACTTACGCAGCAAATCTCTCGTTATGTCGAGAGTTTTCAAAGGTTTATTTTTGGGCCGAAAAAAGACAACCCATGGTCCTTTCGAAGACGGTTCATAGTATCTGGTTCGCGTAACGTAGGCATCGGAAGATGCCATAAGTGTTGCGCAAAAGCGGTGCGCAACCACTTAAGAAGGAAAAAAAAATAAAACCTTCACTAATTAATTAATTTTAATTACTAGTAATTAAATGTTTTGCCCGACGTACGAACAAATCAAAAAGAAAAAAAAAAATCGAAAAAAAAAAAAAAACTTATATCTACTTGCAAAAAGTTGTCTCACTATGACCCATACAGAGACAGAGTCACGCGCCACGAGGCAAAACTAAACTACAATAGGGAGGCAATGGACTTGCAAAATGTATTGTCTAATACTTATGCCGGTTGTAAACAACCTATCAGCCGTTGCAGCTAGATGGTCCGTTTGCTGCTGCTGGTGGTGATGATTGGTGTTGGTGGGTCGGCACGATGATGAAAAAATGACTTGACGACCGGATGGATTACCGGGGTGGATTAAAGCTGGATGGCAACTCCAAGGGGCTCGGCCCATGGAATTCCACTTCCTCTGTTGCACACTGGTCACTTGGGGCACCCAATAGGGGGAAGAAAAAACCGCTCGGGCGGAAAAAACACCGAAAAAAACTAGATGCCGCGCGACTGAGACCGGGACGTTGTTAACCGACTGAGTGTTCAACTAGGAATGAAACACATGGAGCGGTAATGAAAGCCGGTGACCTTACCAAGGTCCTGACGATGGTGACTGTCGACCTTCCGACGACCTGTGATGATGGTGACGGTCTCGGAATGGCGCTGATCAAGCTGCGGAAATGGCGTGCAGCGACGAAAAGTGACCCGTGTGCGGTAGGGCCGAAATTAGAGGTGCGGAGGTAGCGGCGGCTGGACGGAAGGCTTCCGATTTGGTTTCTAGAGAGCTGAGCATCGACGGAGTCGAGCATTTCCCGGGAGATTCGTTCCGCAGAAGAGAGAGACCAACGTACCGTCGCACGGCTTCGCGTACTATGTTTCCGCTATGGCCGCCCGAGATGAAACGTAATCTTCTCTTCTTTGGTTAAAATCCGAACCGAGGTACGCAATTGGCTTCGTACCCCGGGGTTGTAACATAATGGGGACTCTACCAACGGCTTTTGACGACCCTTGGGGAAAACTTCGCTTAGCAAACTAGCGACTTCACGACACTCCATTTATCTACCTACAAGAGGCGGGCTTCGCAATGCACCCGGGTCTTGTCCAAATCCAACGGACGGAAATTACGACAAACCAGACGGTCCGGCGACGATGGAAGCCGAACTCGCCGAAAATTCCAGCCCGTACAAAAAAGCCCATTGAACGAGCTGTCCAACGCGAAATCACAAAATTACTCATCTAATATTTAAATTTGCAAAATTAATTAACAATAACCTTTTTGTATTTAGACACACTATTTACACAGCGGTTTGAAACGCGAACTACTTGCTACAGGCAAGAAAAATCTAAAAGAGCTATCGAATTAATTAACTGACTCGAACACTTCTTTTAAATTAATCACCTTTATCTTTTTGATCGAATTTTATTGAGTTCACACTTGACTGAAAAACTTGAAAACCGCGTCAAACAACACTGCTTTCCAGCCGATTCGTTAGCAATATGGCAGAGACTGGAATTTCTTTTTCCCAAGAAACCGCGGAATTACTTAAAGATAAAAGGATCGGATATGTCGCGAAAAATCAATGTTCGGCTTAGCCATCTCTTTCACGTATTTCCATCTCTTTCACGTATTTCCCAATCTATAAACAAAAGCTACATCTGCTAGCTTGCTATAAAAGCTTCATATCTACAAGCTCACTTTCATCTTGCCATAAAAATCGCGACAAATGTACGTATCACGAAGCTTTTTGCTACATTGCATTGGAAACGAATCACTCTTTTTTAATTGCATTGAAATTCTTAATTAATTACAAGGTTCAAATACTAACCATAGTTATTCTAAACTAAACTAAAAATTGAAATGAAATAAACGCACGACGTTACACTACGTAGACATGTTAGGGAAAAAATGTGTTGACAATTGTCTACGTAGGGGGGGGGGGGGAAGGGGGGTTAAGAATCCCAAAAAACTGTCTACGTATTTAATGAACAGCTTCTAACTGAAGAGCAAATGTCAAAATCAAAACAGAGGCATCATTCTGCACGCACACCTCCAACAAAATGAGGCGTGCTCAGGTTTTTTAAATGCTCGATTAAAGGAAATACGTCAAGTTTAAATTGACAAAGTTTTGATCGTAACACCCTTTAAATCTGCTCCATCATCTTAAAAAACTTTCCACTGTTGGCTTATTGAAACATCTAGCACGGACTTTTGTCTCTCTTTATTAGTTTTTGTTTGTCTTGTCCCCCGTCTCGATGAATCTCATCGTCACCTACTGGCCACCATAGCCGGTCAAACTCCAGACGAATCTAGAACCACCGACAAACCGACATGACACTTAATTCTGACTTATGCCCGAGAATCGTAAACGGCTGATTTAAAAACTGTCAAAACCATAGGATTTATTGATCTAGATAAAAATAATTTGTCCAGAATAGATCAGACACCAACCAATTCATAACTTTTGCATGTGGGTTCATGGATTAGCTAAATATTTCCCGCGAACACGGAGTCAGATGTCAGTAGTGTGCTTGGGTCAGAATTTGTTTGGGTCAGCTCCTCCCCTGATCTTAATTTAGCTAATTTAAAAAAATGGAGGGAAGCTTCAGTGCATTCTTTAAAAAGAATCTCAGGACGAGTTTAATGATTTTTTTAAGTGTTCTGCAGAGAATTTCATGTTAGAAGAATTCTGAAATGAACTCTGTGAAAGTAAATTATTTCAAGGGAAATGCTTGAGAACAATCAAATAAAATCTTGTAAAGTTTTGAGCGAATTCGCATAGACAAATTTTGAAGACTTTTAATGCAGAACCAAATTTATCATCCCGCAAAAATCCATCTGTATTACTAATGCACGATCGATGAGATTAACTCAGTAACTGAGTCGAATTCAACTCAAAATTGCAAAAAGTGGGGTTACTTGGTGTGTAAAAATTTTCATCACTTTACCGGGAAAAGCTAAATTCTGATGAATGTGGGCGTCTTAGTGAAATGCCTGTACAAAGAAAGAGAGAAGGATTAGTAGTTCCATTAAATTTCACTACCTTATTTGGTTATCGTTGACAGATACGCGTATTTTGTCTACAATGTGCAGACTTCTTCAGTGTCTTATACTAATTTACGAATACGGGAAAAGTTGCTTGACTATGAGGAAAATCGTCCAAAATTCTAGGAATATACTTATAGACTGACCGACATATCTCTCAATTAATCATGTTACCATGCTTCTGTGTTAATTTTCCTTCAGATGTCACTGCTGTTCTTAATGGTGATATCTATCAGAAATTACGCATAAATTTAGTTCCGTCAATTGTTAACAGAGGTCAGTGCGGTCAAAAAAGGTATGGTACCCCTATTATATGCAGTCCCCAGTTTCTGGGGACTGGTTATGAAGCGAAAATGAAAACTGTTTGGGGAAAATAATTTTGAATTAATTGTAGCATGTTCAACAATAATTCTCGGGAAATTAATGATTTCTTTAGGCTGTCGTTCACTTTTTTACCTGAATATGCATCGAATGCGAATTATTCCCCCTTCTCTCAACTTCTATATGGAGATTTGAATTACTTCTTACCAGCGGAACAGCGCCATCTCTGTGGAAAATGGCCTGAAGATATGATTAATTCCCCTCACATTCAAGGAGTTTTCCCACGAAAATTGAGGAAAATTTTAATCATTCACTGAGTAACCTTACTATTTGCAATTTTGAGTTACTCTCATTGGCATTTAACATATAGATCTATTCGGTTCAATCGCAGTTGGTTTATGCTTAATGTAAATTTATATCGCACAACCGGGAAAATTTCCAAAATCCGTTCCGAAATTCGTCAACCTCCAGTCACGATTTTTGGAACAAGTAAATTTTTCGTTTACGAAAGTACACCATGACTAAAAATCATGAAATCGTGAACATTGTTCCACAAAATAAACGTAACGCCTGCAAAGGCAACAAAAGTCATAGAATCGTGAACTCTGTTCGGAAAATCATGATCTAGTTCTGGCAAACGTGACTGTGATTGATACCGTGAACCTTGTTCTCGAAAACGGGAACATGGTTCATGGACTGTAAAATGTCAACTTCATTATAAGTACCAATATTTTAAATCGAGTGAGGAAGCCTTGATGCAGGATTTACCCGCATCCCAAACTGGCAGCAGGTATCAGATGGATCAGAGGCCAGCAGATGGAATGAACACACTTTCAGCCGAGTTTTCAGCTCAACAAATCAACACCACCTTCGACTTCCATCGGAGCGGCGGGAGCAAGAACACCGGATGCGTTCGGGGATTCTTTTTCTTCGAGAACGGCCAGTATGATGACATGTACCAGCCACTGCCATTGTGCCGGACCACCATTCTGATGATACGGCTCAGCTCACTCAATAATAATCGAGACACTATTCTCGACGGATCCGAGCACTCTATAAGGATAAAATCAACAACAACTGAAAATGACAGCTGCAGGATTGATGTGATCACGATTTCAGGAACGAAAATCACACTTATGGGTTCATGGATCACGAAATCATGATTTTATTTTATGTTTTCTGTAGCGTTATGAAACTTCTGTAGCGTTATGAAACTTAACGTGACTTAAGTTCATGGATTTGGGATTTATTTCATGAAAATGTTATTTACTCGATCACGTTTACGGGAACTAAGTCATGAATTCAAACGAATTAGAAGTTCATGCTTTCGTGATTTGTTGTTCACGAATACCGGAACGGTTTTTTTTTGCGTGTGGAATGAACATTTTATTTATCGCTATAACGAACATCAGTTGTTATTGTTGCAGTATTGATGGCACCACTGATCTTTTCATCACTACAACATGCTGGTAGCATAAAATACGCAGCACCGTCAGCCATCATTATCGATATAGTCCTCGCCGAGGGGCGATTCACTACTGTATTTTCGATTCAGGCCAACGTATTGATGAACGTATTGAAGTATTTTTTATCGAATAAACGTGTATTTTGGGTAAAAATGTATTATTTTGCACTTTTTGAATATATGTAATTTTCTGTGTATTAGAAAAACAAAAGTGTATTTTTATGCATTAATCTATTGAAAATCAGATATAAGTGTATTCTGTCATTGCAGTGTTTATGTTTACCACTCGAACCAAGAATCAAACGGAACAAACTCACAATGTTGACTTTTTGTTTGACAAATGCACAGTACACGCTAACTTTAAAATACCCACTGATGAGTAGAATTTCACCCAATTTAAAGAAAAGAGGCTTAACTCATAAACTCATTAGGGGCTGTTCATTAACTACGTAGACAGATTTTTGGGATTTATGAGAACCCCCCCCCCCTTACGTAGACAATTGTCCATACAAAATTTTAAAAATGTGTATGGGCCGTGGATAATTGCCAACTTTCCTAACCCCCCCCCCCCCACCGTAGTTCATGAACAGCCCCTTACCTCGCTCATTACGCATTAATAAGCATCTGTTACCAAGGCTGTTACGCATTCGTTACTTATTTTTGGGTCTACTCATTAATGTTTTTTTATTTAATGCACTTTTCTTAAAAATGGGTGAAATCCTACTCATTAATGCATTGTATTGTGATTTGAGCTCGAATTAAAATATAATATAATAAATTTACGCATTTTGTCCGAATTCAGCATTTTGATTGACCAAATTTTGAATTTTTCGTGCAAATGACGAATTATCGTGTATTTTTATTATTCGTCGAATATTTGTGTATTTTTTCCGAATTTTGTATTTTTTGCATTTTTTTTTGAGTAATGACGAGTAATGATGAATTTTTATGTATTTTTTTCATTCACGTATTTTCAATTCATTTTCGAGAGCAGTGCATTGCCCCTTGGTCCTCGCCGTGTTAAGTTCGTTTGCTTAAATAAAGTTGGTATAAATAGTTAACACTTGAACTTTTAATAAGAATAAAACATGGTGTCAGGAAGTGCCGCAGGCTTCTAACTGTTTCCGGCGTCATAAAGTGAAATCGCGGAAGTTATTGAACTGTTTACACAGAGTGAAAAGAAAAAAAATCTTAGCTGTTCGCTCGTGTTTCGTCGCGTCGGCGGCCATTTTGTCAAGTGAAAAATTTCATGTGATTTATGTCGTTTTCGTTTTTGCGGTGTAGCTACACCGGTGCTACACCGCCGAACACCGAAAAATTTCAGGGTGTAGCTATCGGTTGCACCTTTGTTTACAAACAAATGATGATGAGCTGTCAATGACTCGCGCTTATTGCTGCTTACACTACACCGGTGTAGTGTAGTAAAAACGAAAACGACATTAGGTTCAAAAATCCAAATCGATATAGATAATAACCAATTCAAGATGTTCTTGGAACATCAAACGAAAATATTTACGCATCTGATGAATACAGTAACAGCATCGTCGCGTAGTGAATCAGCAGCTTTTCGAGAGGTAACACAACCACAAGCAAGTGCGTCGTATGTTCCAGTACCGCAGCCGTCACCTCTATCAATCGTGGATCACCTTGATTTCTTTTCGGCTGTGCAATCGTCCGGAGAATCAATCGACGATTTCAATACAAGGCTCAAAGTACATGCGAAGGTTGCCAAACTGGGTGCGCTGGAGAAGGAACTGTTGGCTTACAAAGTTGTAACAGCTAATAAATGGCCTCGTCTTCGAACGAAAATGTTAACCATCACAGACATCACTCTGGAAAAAGCTGTCGATTTATGCCGTGCCGAAGAAATCGCTGCAAAGAGGTCACAGGAGCTCGGAATTTCTCCAGAAGTGAACAAAGTAACGAAGGTTAAAGGAGCATCGAAACAAAAATTACTGCGCTGTAAATTCTGCGGAGATGTCCATGAGTTCACGAAGGGAGTGTGTCCAGCCTTGGGTAAGCGGTGTCACCGCTGCAAGGGCAAAAACCATTTCGAGAAAGTGTGCAAAGCAGCAGGGAAATCAATCTGAAGCTCGGTGAGTCTTGGAAAACCGTCTTATGCGAATTGGACACCGGTGCTAATACCAGTCTTGTTGGGCATGCTTACTTACCAATCAGGCTAAGGCCTTGTTGTCCTCTGCTGTCCGAAGAAGTCGTCTCCACTCTACTCGATCCATGGCCACAGTTCGCCAGCCTCGTAGTCTGCGAAGGGTCCGCAGGTCGCCTTCTACTTGGTCGATCCACCTTGCCCGCTGCGCGCCTCTTCTTCTTGTTCCTGTTGGGTCGCTTTCTAGAACCATTTTCACTGGGTCGTCGTGCGGCATTCTTACGACGTGCCCAGCCCACCGTAGTCGCCCAATTTTTGCAATGTGGACGATGGATGGTTCTCCCAGCAGCTGGTGCAATTCGTGGTTCATTCGCCTCCTCCACGTTCCGTCATCCATCTGCACTCCACCGTAGATGGTACGCAACACCTTCCGTTCGAAAACACCAAGGGCGCGTTGGTCCTCCACGAGCATAGTCCAGGTCTCGTGGCCGTAAAGGACCACCGGTCTAATCAGCGTCTTGTAGACAGTCAACTTCGTGCGGCGGCGAATTTTATTCGACCGGAGCGTCCTCCGGAGTCCAAAGTAGGCACGATTCCCTGCCATAATGCGTCTTTGAATTTCTCTGCTGGTATCATTTTCGGCGGTCACCAGTGAGCCCAAATACACGAACTCATCGACCACCTCGATTTCGTCACCGTCAATCTGAACTCGGGGTGGGAGGCTAACATTGTCTTCCCTAGAACCTCTTGCTTTCATATATTTTGTCTTTGATGCGTTGATGGCAAGTCCAATCCGTCTAGCTTCAGCCTTCAGTCTGATGTACGTTTCCGCCATCATCTCAAAGTTCCGTGCCATAATGTCAATGTCATCGGCGAAACCAAGGAGCTGGATGGACTTCCTGAATATCGTGCCACTCGTGTCTATCCCAGCTCTTCTGATCACACCTTCTAACGCGATGTTGAACAGCAGACACGAAAGTCCATCACCCTGCCGTAACCCCCTTCGAGATTCAAAGGGACTCGAGAGTGTCCCCGATACTCGAACAACGCACGTCACTCGATCCATCGTCGCCTTGACCAATCGCGTCAGTTTATCCGGAAATCCGTACTCGTGCATAATCTGCCATAGCTGATCTCGATCGATTGTGTCGTATGCGGATTTGAAATCGATGAACAAATGATGTGTGGGCACGTTGTATTCGCGGCATTTCTGCAGAACCTGCCGAATCGCGAAAATTTGGTCCGTGGTAGCGCGGGCACCCATGAATCCCGCCTGGTATTGCCCCACGAACTCTCTTGCATATGGTGACAGACGGCGGCATAGAATTTGGGAGAGTACCTTGTAGGCGGCGCTCAGCAGTGTGATCGCGCGGTAGTTGTAGCAATCCAACTTGTCGCCCTTTTTGTAGATTGGGCATACGACACCTTCCATCCACTCCTCCGGTAATATCTCCTCCTCCCAAATCTTGGCAATTACCCAGTGCAGCGCTCTAGCCAGTGCTTCACCACCGTATTTCAATAGCTCACTTGGTAGTTGATCTACACCAGTTGCTTTGTTGTTCTTCAGCCGACCGATCTCCTCCTCAACTTCTTGAAGATCAGGGGCCGGTAGCCTGTCGTCTTCTGCGCGTGCTCCAAGGTCTGTTGCCGTGCCACCTTCGTTTTCTGCTGCTTCACCGTTGAGGTGCTCGTCATAGTACTGCTTCCACCTCTCAATCACCTCACACTCGTTCGTGAGAAGGTTACCGTCCAAGTCCTTGCACATATCGGCTTGCGGCACGTAGCCTTTGCGCGAACTATTTAGCTTCTCGTAGAACTTCCGTGTGTCGTTTACGCGGTACAGATTTTCCATCGCCTCGCGATCTCGATCTTCCTGCTGACGCTTCTTCCTTCGGAAAACCGAGTTTTGTCTGTTCCGCGCTTGTCTGTATCGCTCCACATTCAATCTCGTGCGGTGTTGCAGCATTCTCGCCCGTGCTGCATTCTTCTCCTCTACTAACAGTTTGCATTCGCCGTCAAACCAGTCATTTCTTCGGTCCGGGATTGCAGTACCTAGTGCCGCTACAGCAGTACTACCTATGGCTGAACGGATGTCCCTCCAGCCATCTTCAAGAGAAGCTGCGCCAAGCTGCTCTTCCGTGGGTAGTGCAACTTCCAGCTGCTGCGCGTAGTCCTGGGCAACTCCGGTGTCCCGTAGTTGCTCAATGTTGGGTCGTGGCGTTCGACTTCGACGTGTGTTATGCACCGTCGAGAGTTTTGAGCGCATGCATACTGCAACTAGGTAGTGGTCCGAATCTATGTTCGCACTGCGGTACGTGCGGACGTTGATAATGTCGGAGAAGAATTTCCCGTCGATTAGAACGTGATCGATTTGGTTTTCTGTGTGTTGGTCAGGTGATCTCCAGGTGGCTTTGTGGATATCCTTGCGGGGGAAAAAGGTACTTCGAACTACCATACCCCGGGAGGCTGCAAAGTTCACGCATCGTTGGCCGTTGTCGTTCGATACGGCATGCAGGCTGTTTGGCCCGATTGCCGGTCTATACATTGCCTCCCGTCCTACCTGAGCGTTCATGTCGCCGATGACGATTTTGACGTCCCGTTGCGAACAGCCGTCGTACACCTGCTCCAGCTGCGCATAGAACGCTTCTTTCTCGTCGTCGGGTCTCCCTTCGTGTGGGCAGTGCACGTTGATGATGCTGTAGTTGAAGAAACGGCCCTTAATCCTCAACTTGCACATCCTCGCGTTGATCGGCTGCCAACCAATCACGCGTTGGCGCATCTTACCCAGCACTACAAAGCCGGTTCCCAGCTCGTTGGTGGTGCCACAGCTCTGGTAGAAAGTAGCCGCTCGATGCCCGCTTTTCCATACCTTTTGTCCCGTCCAGCAAAGTTCCTGCAGTGCTACGACTTCGAAGTTGCGTGGTTGAAGTTCGTCATAGATTAACCTATCGCAACCCGGGAAGCCGAGCGATTTGCAGTTCCATGTTCCGAGTTTCCAATCGTAGTCCTTATTTCGTCGCGTAGGTCTGTGCCGATTGTTCCGATCCGTATTTCTTTCTTCGGTATTTGCAACTTTGTTTTTTTTTCCAGGGCGGCTTGTTGGGCCTGCCCCAACCCCCTGTCTCGCCGGGGGACCATCGTGCACAGCTCTGTTTAGAGTCCCACGCTGGCACTAGGACGGTGATCAGCCGCTCCTAACATGGAGAACAGACGCCGTTTTGAGCCGCACCTCCATGGTGAGCAGACGCTCAGGTTTGGTGAAGCATTTCCTCTATCACTGTACTATGGTTACCGCGCCAGTGTTCGCGTCGCACCTCTTCACTTTGCTATTGCCGGACTGGCAACATTGCCCAGGCTACGCCAACCAGCTGTGTCCATGTTTCAGCTGGTAGTCTTTTGTCTATTTGTTTGTCTTGTTGGGCATGCTACCTTGATAAAGTTGTCCGGAGTTCAAGTGCCACCACTGCTTCCATCAAAGTTCCGTCTACAGAGCTTTGGGGGCAATCCAATCAACGTTCTGGGACAAGTGAAAGTCCCATGTCGTCGGTCAGGCAAGAAGTTTCTCTTGGTGCTTCAAGTAGTGGATGTTGACCATCGTCCGCTGTTGTCTGCAAGAGCTTCCCGTGAACTCGGACTAGTTAAATTTTGCAACACAGTGTCGTTTGGCAAACCGGAGTCAGGTCACCTATCAGCACAGTCGGAAGAGCTGTTCAACATCTATCGAGTGAAAGCGCAGAAGCTCGTCGATGGTCATCGGGAACTCTTTACTGGCTACGGAAAACTTCCAGGAACTGTTGGTTTGAAGCTAGATCACAGTGTCAAACCATCCGTTCAAGCTCCACGACGGGTGCCTATAGCGATGAGAGGTAAGCTGAAAAGTGAATTGGAATCCCTTGAGAATGATGGAATAATTGTCAAAGAAACAAGTCATACGGATTGGGTGAGCAATATCGTGATTGTTCAACGTGGAGGTCCAGAATCAGGAGTTCGGATTTGCTTGGATCCAGTTCCACTCAATAAAGCGCTCAAAAGACCGAATCTTCAATTCGTGACGTTGGATGAAATACTACCGGAGCTGGGCAAGGCGAAGGTTTTTACCACCATGGATGCAAGGAAAGGATTCTGGCACGTCGTACTGGATGAAGAAAGCAGTAAACTGACAACGTTCTGGACTCCGTTTGGTCGGCACCGTTGGACACGACTTTCGTTTGGAATTGCTCCGGCACCGGAAATTTTCCAAATCAAAATGCAAGAAGTTATCGAAGGTTTAGACGGCGTTGAGTGCATTGCGGATGATTTACTCGTATACGGCATTGGAGATACACTTGAGGAGGCATTAGCAAAACATAACAATTGCCTCGAAAAACTTCTATGTCAGTTGGAGCTTCATAACATCAAACTCAACAAATCGAAGCTAAAACTGTGTGAAAGATCAGTGAAGTTCTACGGGCACGTTCTCACCGACGAGGGTCTCAAACCGGATGAGTCGAAGATCGTGGCTATTCGCGAATTTCCGCGGCCGCAGAATCGGAAAGATGTCCATAGGTTCGTGGGTATGATTACATACTTGGGTCGTTTTATCAAGAATCTCAGCGCTAATTTGACCATCCTTCGAAAGCTGATCCTGGAAGCAGAACCTTGGAAGTGGACCTCTGTGGAAGAAGACGAGTTTTGTCAGGTAAAATCATTGGTATCGGATATAAAAACGTTAAGATACTATGATGTAAATCAACCTCTCACTATCGAGTGCGATGCAAGTAGCATCGGCCTTGCAGTAGCAGTGTTTCAACGTGACGAGGTAATAGATACGCATCAGGAACGTTGACCGCAACTGAGAAGAACTATGCTCAGATCGAGAAGGAGTTGCTGGCCATAGTCTTCGCTTGTGTTCGTTTCGATCAGTTGATTGTTGGAAACCCGAAAGCTACGGTCAAAACCGATCACAAACCGCTTATAACTGTGTTTCGCAAACCGCTCTTGTCAGCACCTCGTCGTTTGCAACACATGTTGCTCAACCTTCAACGATATAATTTTTCAATCGAATTCGTCACCGGAAAAGATAACGTTATGGCTGATGCACTGTCTCGTGCACCGTTGTCAAACATCGAACCTCGAGACGAGTACAAGAAGGAGTATATTTTAAAGGTGTTCGAAGCAATTCAAGAGGTGAAGCTGAGCAACTTTCTTTGCGTGTCAAGCGCCATATTGAATGAAATTATGCAGGAGACAGAAAAGGACCAAGCGATGCAGTTGATCATTGATTACATCCGAAACGGCTGGCCCAAGTACGCTGACAGTGTTCCTGATGGCATTAAGATGTATTTTGGTTATCGTAATGAGCTTTCGACTCAAGATGGATTGGTATTCCGTGAGGATCGCATTCTGGTTCCGCAAGTTCTTCGCAAAAAGTTGATTGAGAGCTGCCACGCAAGCCACAATGGAATAGAAGCTACGTTGAGGTTGGCTTGTGCTAATCTGTTCTGGCCGAGGATGACCTCCCAAATCAAGGATTTGGTGAAAGGATGTGCAGTATGTGCTAAGTATGCACCGTCACAACAGAATCCGCCGATGAAAAGTCACGAGATCCCCGTGTATCCGTTCCAGCTTATTTCCATGGACGTCTTCTTTGCCGAAATGAATGGGTCCAAATGTAAGTTTCTGATCACGGTTGACATTTGACTCCCGAATCTGTAATCGCTGCGTGTACGCAAAATTTTTCTCGCTACGGAGTACCACAAAGGGTCGTTACAGATAACGGTACAAATTTCACTAGCCAAAAGATGATCAGGTTTGCTGTAGATTGGGACTTCGAATTGGCTTCATCAGCTCCCCATCACCAACAAGCCAATGGAAAGGCAGAGGCTGCAGTCAAAATCGCAAAAAACCTGATGAAGAAAGCAAAAGAAAGTGGATCTGACTTCTGGTATGCATTGCTTCACTGGCGCAACATTCCAAACAAAATTGGTTCTAGTCCGGCTGCGCGTTTGCTGTCACGCTCAACTCGCTGTGGTGTTCCTACAGCCGCAACTAATCTACTTCCGAAGGTGGTGGAGGATGTTCCCGCTAGAATAGAAAAGAACCGTAAACAATCGAAATTGCATTATGATGGGAAGACACAAAAATTACCGGAGCTGGATATTAGTTCTCCGGTATACGTTCAAGCGCATCCTGAATTTTCGAAACTTTGGACGCCAGGAATGATTTTCCATAGATACAACGACAGATCCTACTTGGTAAACGTCAACGGGGCGGAATATCGTCGTTCCTTGGTCCACCTAAAGCCGCGTAAGGATCCCAATACGCTGTCGAGCCGGTCGTTGGGGGCGTGTGGTACTGAATATGACAATGAGTGTGCAAAATGTTACGCAATTGCATCCTCCCTATTCGCACACGCCCGAAGATCAGAGGCGAATGCCACTTCGACATGTTTCGCCAAGAAACGATTCTCTGATGGCTGTGTTGGGGAAGCAGCATATGCATGTACGTAGTTTGGTGCATTTGTTAGTTAATTCGATACTTTTGGACAATGGTTGACATTTACCACCTATTCAATAGGATTCTGGAACATAAACAGTCGGTAGCATTGTTATTGATGCGTAGAAATATTTCTGAGCGATTGGTGATAAAATTATTGAAATTGGTCCAGGGGCAGCTGAGTTATTAACGTTCAAAATCTTTCATAATTTCGTTACATGTTCCATTTTCGGTTTTCACAAAGTGTACCCCCATATAGAAATCACAGACGTAGTCCTACGTCAAAACTATTAAGGAGAGACAAAAGATAAAGGAGATTTCCCAACTAACATTTTCAGCTTTGTAAGCCAACTTTTCCAGCGTTGTGCTGTAAAGTAGCTGAAAAGAAGCTGCAGATACAGCTACAAGCAAAAGCTAGCAAAATAGTTTTGGAGAGCGTTTACTCAACTTTCTCACAACCATTATTCAATTTGTCAGTCGCACTGAATAACATCAGCCAACAAACGCTAATGTCACTTCTATACACACACTAATCAACTTTCCACTTGTAGCGGCAAGACAAAGTTAACAAAGTGAATATATTACTTATTTGATGGCTTCTAGACAACCAACCACTCTTGCTGAATAACATAAACATCAAAAGTGTTTTTTCAACAACTAAACAACCTGTACTCAGCTTATAAACTGTGTTAGAGCAACTTCGGAAGCATTTTCACAGTCAACTAGGTTTATTTTTAGACGTGTGCAGTTTTACAGCTTTTACTCTGCTCTTTTATAACTAGTCGAGAAAAGTGATTCATGTGCGATATTATAAAGCCTCTACTCAGTGATTTTGTTGCAGAAGGGAATGTTGATTTGTTTACATAAGTTCAAAGTGTTGGCGTAGCACAGTTGGTAGTGTCAAGGTTTGCCAATGAGGTCGCCTCGAGTTCGATTCCAGGTTCCGGTGCAGGGTAAATAATTTGATTTGTAACTAATTTCGATTAATTTGATTCACAGCAAAATAAACTCAATAAATTCCTTCATAAAAAAGCGTAAACAGTATTTAACCCGGCTTCAAGAGAAAGCTGTGTAGTGATTATTGGATAACCGGGAAAAGGTTGAATAAGCGCCTTTCAAGTTCACACACAACTAAAACAGCAGGATAACAGCTGTATAGAAGCGTTAATGGATATGCAATAAGAGCTTCTCCCGACCGTTCCAACAGCCATAAGTAGCTGACTAAGTTCGCCATATTTGCTTGTATAGAGGTTGAGTAAAGGTTTCCTCATATCGTATAACGTTTGAATAGAGCTTGAGACTGTATAAATGAAATGAGTAAAGCGTTTACATTGTGAAAATTGTTAGTTGGGTTGCTTAACTGCATAAATCGACTGAATATAGCAGAGATCGCGGGTACCCAACACGTCTCTGATAGGGATATAGGGTTGTCTTCCTTGGGCCTCGAGGGTATTCAAAAGTCGCTTTCTGGCGACGTCATTCCGTACATTGCCAAACTGCGTGATCGATGTACCCACACCGACAGATGTTGCTGTCCACTAGGTTTATTCTATGGAGATGCGCATCTAGCGAGTAGTGGTTGGACATAAGTCTACTCATCACGCGAATGAAGTTACAACTTAAGCCCAAGTCTTTAAACCACACTCTCGAAGAGACATTAGAAATAATTGAATGTAACCACCGTCCAAGATTTCCGGTGTCCCAATCGGTTTGCCAACTCGAAAGGGTACTCTGACGCAGTAAATGGTAAAATTCATGTTGACTTTGTTAACTATTTAGACCCTCTTGCCGTATACACAGAGAACATTTCCGGAGAACATCGAGATTAGGGCGTAATTTTTTTTTAATTTCTCGCGAATTAAAGCTTTATCTAAAAAACTAACAGCACAAACAGGTAGAGGAATGGTTCCTGTATCATTTGGTATAGTTTTTTAACGAGATTGACCTTTAATTCACGAGAAATCGGTGATTGACGTGTTTGTTTATAAAAGAAATTACGCCCAAATCTCAAAGTTCTCCGGATTTGTTTTTCAAACCTTCGTAGTACATTTATCGTCTGATAAAAATAGTTTGTTGTAATCGTCTCAATTCCCCTTTTCCTTTCAGGTTGCCAACGTGTACGCCACCAAGCTGACGGGGCCGACGATAGAAACATGAGAACGACTCATTTAAAATCAAGTATTGTGAGTACATTCGAACGACGATAGCTGCATCAGAGGCTGCAACGAAGCCGCAACGACGGCCTCAACTATTGGCGTTATCTTAATTGGAAAAAGTGCAATCGATAGTTTAGTAGATAATGAAGCAGCGCAGCCCAAATCAAAAAGAGCTCCTCGTTGCTCTTTGCAAAATTTAGTTATTACAACCGGATCTAAGATCCGGTCTAGTCTTTGGACTTTCAAACCTGCTCTGACTGCTACCCCGGTATTTCTCAAAAGTTTAACCCATTTTTTTTTTAGTTCTCTGACAAATTTTTAAAAAATTGTCTTCTAAAATGACCCTGAGAAATACCCAGCAACGTAAGCAATAGTTCTCCTCGACAATAGTCCTCCTATACGAACCCTTATACACACATACACCCACGCACACTACAACCACGAAAGGAGTCGAATGGCCCAGCGCGGGGAATTGGCCAACCATTTTTTTTCTCTTTTGCCAACTGGCATGGGACTGATGCGAATCTTCGGCGACGGTGAAGAACCGGTTTCGAAGATTCGTTTCAGAACTGTACCGCAAGATGGCATAAGCGATACACAGCCAACCCGTAAGCAACTCATAATACTTGATTTTAATCTCTAGTGGGATAGAGACTAAAATTATCGACAGAAGAAAAAAAAACAATACAACGATGCGAATGACGGAAACGTTCGCATCAACAGGGACGACACACGCGAATGAGAATCCTTTTGTAAAGTTATAGCAAATTTTCCTTTATACAGAACATTTATGCAATTGTATACTATTTTTCCCACACAAACACACATACACATACAAGATTGCACTGTTCAATTCTGCACCCCACCTCGGAAGTAAGAGAAACCTATCGTATCGTGGTTATTTGATAGACGCTATTTTTTGTTTTGTTTTGTTATTTGAAGGAATAAACAATTTACAACAAACTCCTACTAGAACGCGTAAGGGTACCTATCTAGATGTATAGATTTATATCCGGAGAGAATTTGTAACTTTTTTGGTTTTCTTTAATCGGTTAGGTTAATGGTTAGTTAGATAGGAGAAGATCCCGCGGTAGTTACAAAGTGCACAATTTCACCCGAATGGATCTAATAGTGCTGATAAAGTGCTCAGAAGCACTGTATCCGCTTTATGTGGGCATTGGGGGAAATTTCGTGTGCTTCGGATTGCTGGCGGGAAGCGAAGAATCAACACACGGTCTACTGTAATAGTGCGTGTGAAACCGTTGCAATATTAGCATTAGGCAATTACCTACAAAAAGCAGGAGATGCGTAAATATTTCTAAAGAAAGGTTAGCAAATAGGTGAAAAGTAGAACAAATTTCGTCGGAAGGGAAGGAAGTGTCATATCGTATGGGTTTGTTTTTCGTCTGTGGTGCTACTCTACTACTACTAAATTGCTATCACAGCGCTCTACGTTAAAGATTATTCTTACACACCCACACACAAACACACGCATACGCATAAACACTTGTATAGAAAATTGTGATAATTAATATTTAGAGATTTCCTACCAAGTGGATATTTTCTTAAAATCGAAACAAAATAGGGCAAAACAGGCTTTAGCATTGATTTGAAAACGAAAATCACGCGCGCAATTTGCAGTTATAGTACTATTTATACATACTCTCATAAATTAAAAAAAAAAAACAACCGAAAATAAATACAAACTGGACTGGACTGAGAATCCAGCTAGGATTAGGGCCAACAAACACACACGTTGATGAAGAAAGATTTCCTGCTTTCCGGGCAAAGAGCGGTGAATATTTACGGCGGAAATTTCAAAGCAGCAGCTTATAGTTTGTAAGATTGGGGATCATACGTACCCACACACACACACACCACACATACACTCAAACAAACAAACAAAATCACGTGTATAATTCCTTATTGTTATATTGTTGAATCAGATTTCCGATCTTTCCGGAGCAGTTTCCCGTGGCTTCAGAAGCTACGGCCTGTTCCATCTAATATTTCGTGTTTGCTTGACCGAGACGGATGGCAAATTAAAACACTGTTAACTACCTACACCTACGTCCTATGAGTAAGCTAAGCAAGCGCTATGGCATATACAGCCCCCCCAAAACACTGCTCAACTTTAGTAGGAGCACATCCACCAGGATCGAATCAAGCAATACTACCTATACCTATTATCGGAAACAGAACTCTTATCATCTAAGAATCATCGTCCGAAAGGATCATATCTCATTTTGTCTCTTTTGTGTAAGTACATTGCATATTGAGGATAGTTGGAATTTGCAATAAACAATTACTATTGAATGCGGGCCGGGAAGTGATTCATCCGAAATATCCTGCCTCACGTGAGCTACACAAAAAAAAAACGCGCAGGAAGAGAATTTGAGCTTGAATTGCGTGAAGAAAAAAGTTTTTTGTGGTCGAACACTGCTAAAAAAATATATCTAGACTAACCATTCAAAAGGTGCTATCTGTTTTGATCGATTTTCCCAATCGATTTCCTCTTTCTTTACAGTTGTGCAAAAAAATCTCTGTTAAATTTGATGTACGGGATCAGGCCTGAACATACTCATTATAGCTAAAATACTACTTTTCAAAATTATGAAACTATGAGATATTATAATAATAATTTTTATATGTAAGATGCAAGAAGAGAAAGTAAAGTTTGTGTGTGACACATAAAATCAATCAATTTTGCTTTCAGGGGGTCACAATTAGCTATTTTAGCTGTAATGAGTAATCGTCATGAATGAGTGCTATTCGTTATAGCTAATCGCAAATAGTGACACTCTGGAAGCGAAATTGACAGATTTTGTGTGTCATACACAAACTTTACCTCCTATTGTAATTGTTCAGTGTTCAGTCTGTGCCAATCGCTAAGTTGGCTTATCTGGGGTCCAACTTCCTAGTCTGTACACGGTGTCTCTGGTAGAACAACTTTAATTAAAAAAAAATCAGTATCGCTTAAACACTCACCAAACGGAAGCTTATACTCTCCCCTTTCAAATAAGACCAACCTCGAAATGTTCTATCGGGGGGTCTAAAACTTTTTTTTATATATATTTTGGCATGAATTACGGTTGAAAATTGTTTTTTAATTTTGCTTTTCAAAGGATGGCTTGAAAGAAATCAGTGGAACTTATGATTTAAATACAATTTAATAGCAGGCACTGACTTTAAAATCCTATCTGTCATATGCATTCTGTGCACGTGGTACTGTGAACCAACTGGTATTTGTTTCTTGTGAAAAAGTGAACTTTTGTTGTTTTGCGTCATCTTTTTGATTTGCCATTCAAAATGTTCGTTATTTTATAAATTGCTGTTATGGTTCGAGTGACACTAGCCTTTGATAAAAAACACGTCTACTGAGGATTCATATTTATGAAAAAATCATATATCAATGAAACAGTCATCGGTCGTCATTGAAAAGCAATGCAACTATGTTCTGTCAATCTAATTGACTTTTATTGGTTCTGTTGTCTTGTGAATTTTAGCTAAACGGCCTCTTTTCTCATTTTTATCTCTCAATCTATGAAATATACACGAAAACTATGTTGGAACGAAACTTTTAGAACAATATGAGGAACATTATGCCGTACACTACACATTTTTATATCATATGGGTGGAAAATTCGTAGAACAAATAGGGGAAATGACGGCTTCGGCATGACAGACTATTTTCGGCAACCCAAATTGAAACACTATTTTCACTGGATTTTCTTACGAAAACACTTCGCTGAATGCATGCAAACGATTCTTTATGCTTTCAGCTTCAATTTGACTATATTTTTACCACTGAGAAAAAGCAATCTAGCAAGGTTTTCTTGAAATGCAACACACGCACTACAAATTGGAGCTGATTTCGAGTTGCCGATAATAGAACAGCAGATTTACATGCAATTCAAATGGAACGGTTGCCGAAGAAAAACTGGTTGCCGACAATACTCGCTCTCACTAGAGAAGATTGGAGCTTTGTAAAAGCGTTTCAAAACAGTTTTTGACAATTCTTTCGACTGAAATTGTTAGTGCAGCTGGCAGCAAAAGATTGTAAACAAACCAATACTGCACATGTGTGCGTTCCATAGAGAAAAAGGCTATAGAAAGAAGGTCGCTGCTTAGGTTGCCGAGAATACGTAAATTCCCCTACTTTAAAATTCTTCACTTTTTAAGATATCTTCGAGCATGAAACTAAGTCAAACTTCAATAAAATCACTTCGAATAGTCAACCTTTGGTTACAAAGTTGATACATGACACATTAAACTTTGCTATGAAAGTTGTTACAGCAGCTTTCGTTGTTTCAGTCTCGAGATACAAATATTATAAGCCGTAAATTACCTTGAAAACATAAAATTAACTAGAAGCACCTCTAAATCAACACCGATTTTGCTGAAAATTTGCACAAAAGTTTAAATTAACATGACGAACAGTAATCACGGTTGACCCGTTACATTCCGAACATTTCGTTTAAAATGAACAGGTCTATTATATATAGTTACACTTGCCATACAAAAACCAACAAGTTCCCGATACGTTCAGCTAATTCACTCCATTTGACCCGAATACGCTACCTGTTCGTCAAAGTCCGGGGTTCGAATCCGAACCGTTCTCTCTTATAAAAGAATAACCGAAAATAGATTGGAGCAAGATAGTATACTGAAATTGCATGATAAGGAAAGAGATGTAGCATTGAATGTTCTTTAGAGAAAGATGTTGAAAATTGTCGTTTGAAAGGTCGTTGAATTACTTTGGTAATTTGACGTACTTTCGGCCACGATGACCGTTGAAATCACGCCTATCTGAGGGTATCTGGAACTTCTACTCGTTCACTTTGACTTGAACCGTGGAAGAGGCGGGAGTGCTAGTAATTAGTACTTAAGTGTACTTAGTGTCGCGGTGTGTTTTTCGTGGTATGTGAAGTTAAAAATGTGAGGAGTCCGACCGATTTTAATGTTACATCTTTGTTCCTTTCCGTTAGCCTGTAGAGTGCAAACTGTAGGTAAAAAGTTCCGTGCGGTCCACTTATTGTGTGTGCAAAGTTATAGAAAGGTAAGGTGAATAGTGTCTTTTGTGTGGAGATGTAACTGAATGTGTCGAACAGCCGTTCGACGGCTTTTTGTTTAGGATCGTTTTTGTGTAGGATCAAGTTGTGCAGATTGGAGTTTGCACCGCATCGCTTCTAGCGATAGATGGCTTTGCTCGGCACACCGCAGTCGAGGATATAAATCGCGCTCTCTAGGCCCCACGCTTCAACTTCAAGGTTCCCGGTTCGGGGGAGAATTCGGAAGGGAGACACCGTTAACTGTTCTCCGGCAGAGCGTTGGCCAAATCTGCCAATGTCAACCACGTGAACCCACGTACATTATTCGTCTTCGACGATCCCCTCGTTGACATTTGCGCCACCGGCAGTCGGCGCTAGTTCAGTACCAATTCGAGGGTTCGATTGCGAATTTCCGCACCATATCAGTCCGGGGTGCAATGTGCAACACCACCACCGTTTGAATAGGCTGCTACTTTGCCGACCTCCCTCCGACAAAGGGATGCTTCTGTGCCGACACGGGTGAAGCAGCGACGACAATGACTACCGTGAGTAAATTAACGCATGCGAATCTCCACACACACACACAAACACATGAGCTCGAAGAAAATTAGCAAGTTAGGCTAGTAATCGCTAGAAACAGATCAGGATACCACACACACCTTAAGGGAGAGCTAGCAAACAAACGAACAAAAATGGGAAAGGAACAAGAGTCATGAATAAACCTAGGTTAGGAATACGAATAAATCATAAATGATATCCGTTATTTAGCCATGAAATAAATGTTGTTTTCGTAAAGTAAAAGCTTTCTCCGTAATGTTAATTTTTGTTGGTTAGATTCTTCACGTTTCGGTCGTTCTATTTTGCGTTATTTTTGTTGTAATCGAATTTACTCCAGGTTGGACTGCCTGGGAAAACAGTCTCCGCACTCACGTGTCAGGATCGGGGGAGGAAATCTGAAAGGGAGAGTTCCTCCAGTGATGATAAATGTGAGTGGGGTTTTGTGTTACGGTAGAACGACGGTTAACTTCAACTTTCGCTTAAGACCATGGGAAGCGGCCTCTGTTTGTGAGCATCTCAATCTCTCATGGAATTTCAGTCTGCTGAATCGCTCTTAAACTAAATTTCGGTCTCTTCCATTCATAAACCCGCCCTGAGGTTGGGTTTATTGCCGGGCAAATCAAACCTTGACGAGTGGTCCTCTTCGGAGGTGGCGCTTAAGCCACTCGTTTTTAGAGACAGGAAGCGTATTCGGTGGTCGAGATCTCGCAGGCTGAGAGGCGTGTGTTACAGATGCTAGTGCTAATACCATATACTTCGACTTCAGTAAAGCCTATTACGCCAGTATGTACTCCTATCTCATAGGTATTGGGCTGAGCTAATACTTAGCTGCTAGCACTGTTTGTAACATATTACTGTACGCAATCGATCTGTTTGTTCCATAGAAGCTACAAAAAAACAAGGTTACCCTGTCTGGACCAACTGTCGTTTGAAACGTCTAAAAAAGGGTTAAAAGGAAAGCATCGAAAAAACTCAGTAAAGCAAAAACTGCGTCGTCGAAATCCCGTATCCTAAGAGCCAATGGGGTATATCTAAAAGACAGAATAAGCAGCTATTTCACGCACATCGAAATCGTTTACAACGGAGTCTTAAATAGAAACCGAAAGGATTTTGGCGCTATGTTAGTGATCAACGAAGAGAGACCAGACTTCCTTCAATCATGTCCAACGGGGAACTACCGATTAAATTGCATCATGAGATTGTCTCAAGATAGATTTTGTCCACGTTCCCTAGGGTATCTAGAACATGTCCGGATGTGGCCAATATAGTTCTTACGATACTCAGTTTGACCGCCAATGGATATGGCTTTGAATTTTCATGTGATTTGATGTATCGTTTGATAGATTTTGATTTAAAAACGATTTACCACTTCCCCGGGAATACCCGAAACATGTCCGGGTGTGGTCAACATGGTGCTGGTCACTCATCATGTTTGGCTCTGGTCTGGTGAAGACCCATACTCACCGGAATATGTTCCGGCCATTGCTCTGGAATTAGCGGAACAAATCCAGAAACATATAATAACGTTCTATGGGACCATGGTATATTTCTACTGTTCAATACTGTGCATTAGTTTATGCAGCATCGTCATGGAATTGTGACTGACTTGCGGTTATTTTTCTCATTGACGTTAAATGTAATCGCAAGTCAGTCCCACTCAGATTTTGGCCATAAAATAAAAATTGCACGAAATTTTATCCAATACTTTTTGGTAAATATAGATGCATTCTATCACATTTGTTGCTGCTAGGGTGGGGTATCTAGGGGGCTACCAGGACAAACACCTCGGCGGGCTTGGCAAAGCAACGGCCTACCAGTGAGGGTGGGTTATACAACAACCTCTTTTAATGGCTAGCAGAGCTGGAGAACTATTTCTGAGTCTCAAGGTCGGCTGGTGTCCTTTACTCGGCAAATCAGACCTCGGATAAGGTGTAGTAAAAAGAAGCTGGTGAAATACAATTTTACCATTTATTTCCCTTATTTAACATGGTGTGTGTGTGTGTGGGGGGGGGGGGGTGTAATACCTGACCGGCCGGTGGCTGCTGGAATTTACTGGTGGGGGTGATGGTACTGGTGGTGGTGGTCTCGATGACGGTGGCTAGCTTGGTGGCGGGAAACAGTGAGGCTGATGAAAACTCGGTGAAAGCGTCTGGCGACGCCGGTCGGTTAGCACAATGGCGGACTCTGGCGAAATGTTGGCTGTGGTCTGTGGAGTCTGTGGTTCCAGGCTTGGAGATGGCGGACTTGGATTTCACGGGTGTGTGGAGACCTCCCTAATAAAAATAACCATAAACGAACGATAGCCCAAATCATTGAACTATTCCACAAATGGTTTGGATGATACCCAGAACACGTCGTTAAGCAAATTAACCATACAATTTTTATTAGGGCTGCTCGGTACCATTTGGGGTGGAACCCAAATCCTTATCTTACCGAGTCCAACCTCGGTATCGTCGAGAGGCCAGTTCTTCACCAAAAGCTACCCTCATAACTAACGTGTCCTGTCTCTCTCTCTCTCTCTCTCTATCCACTCCTGCTACTACGACACTCTTACTCTTCTTCAATAAACTTTTAACGGGTTTTAGCTTATGCAACTGCTCTTGTTTGAGTTTACTTGGCAAGTCGCGGAAGAAGTTTCCGTGCTACTCGCCGTTCCCTTTCTCTGTACTTCTTGTACCCATTCTCTTATGTTCCACTGAACTCAATTTGTTGGCTCATCACCTATTCCAGCAGTTGGTAGTAAACTGTGGTATTGTATAGTGTACTTAAACTAGGGGTATCAAATTGGCAATTATTATTCAAATTTAAATGGACATGCAGAATACGATAAACATACAGAAATACATCAACAAATGTTACAAACGGTAACACATTGTACGTTTATTTTTAAATTTATCCCTATAAAATAAGTGTCAAATCAGAAAACTTGTAAAATCTTTGGACGCTGTTTTCTCATTTCCAGGTTTTTACAGATGAGACTGACTTGCGATTATGGACAGCATAGGTCCTCACCATCCGAAAACAACCGATGTTGTCCTAGCCGTAGCAAAACGATTGAAAAGTTCCAGCCATTATCCTTAAAAATTACATCTCCGTTAGTATCAATATTTGATTCTTCGTTGGCTTCTGGTGTATTCCCTACCCAACAAACAATTTGAGTTGATCGACAACTGAATAAGCTATTTTTTAGCTGAAGAAGCATGTTGTTAGCTTATTAAGCTCTTATTCAACGCCTAATGTTTGTTGGGTAGCTACTGGAAAAACTCATTCGTTTTCCCAGTTCATAAAAAAAGAATGCAAGCGTACTATTTCCAACTAAATATCGAGGTATTGCCGCCTTGTGTGCGTCGTCAAAACTTTTCGAACTGATTGTCCTGGACTTTTTATCACAGGAATGCTCGCAATATATCTCATCATAGTGACATTCACTTTTTTCGTCGTTCGCCAAACGGAGAAAGGCTCGCAAGTAGATGCGATTTATACTCGGAAAAAATCCGTTCCCTTAGCTCACGGTCCGCGCCTAGAATTAAATGTACACCGTGAACTTGTTCACGGCTCTCGTTCATCATTTTCTGATATTTTTTTTTTGCGAGTACGGATCTGTCGGCTGCTTTCGATAAAATGGATCACGATATTGCCCTGGCCAAGTTTGACCGATTAGGAATTGGTGGAAAGCTTCACTGTTGGCTCAATTCTAGGTCCCACGTTGTGGAACGGAATGTACAATGGCATGCTGACGCTCAATCTGACCATAGGAATTGAGATCGTTGGCTTTGCGGACGATGTCGTCTTGACGGTAACCGGTGAGACGCTGAAAGAAGTGGAAATGCTGGCGACCGAGGCGATAGATATGATTGGTAACTGGATGCAAGGAGCGAAGCTGCAGATAGCCCACAGGTATGCTTGCGAGAAGGCGGCGAAGGTCATCAACGCAATAGCCAGAATCATGCCGAACAATTCTGGTCCAAGCAGCAGCAAGAGGCGTCTTCTGGCTAGTGTGTCCTGATCGATACTAAGGTACGGAGGTCCAGCCTGGATTGAAGCGCTGAAAACGAAGCAGAACCAAAGGAAATTGAGTAGTACGTTGCGGTTCATGGCCATGCGAGTCGTGAGTGCGTGCAGAACCATTTCGATGGAAGCAGTATGCGTTATCGCCGGTATGATCCCAATCGGCATCACCTTGGCGGAGGACTACGAGTGATATATGACGAGAGAAACCAGAGGTGTACGAAAAATGGTACGAACGGTGTCACACAGGCTAATACCGATTCTTTCGACCTGGGTGAACAGGAAGCATGGAGAAGTCAACTTCCACTTGACGCAGTTCCTGTCTGGTCATGGTTGCTTCAGGAAGTACCTGCATCGGTTCGGACACACAACAGGAACAGGAAGCATGGAGAAGTCAACTTCCACTTGACGCAGTTCCTGTCTGGTCATGGTTGCTTCAGGAAGTACCTGCATCGGTTCGGACACACAACAGGAACAGGAAGCATGGAGAAGTCAACTTCCACTTGACGCAGTTCCTGTCTGGTCATGGTTGCTTCAGGAAGTACCTGCATCGGTTCGGACACACAACGTCACCCTTCTGTCCGGATTGTGGGAATGTGGAAGAATCACCAGAGCACGTGGTCTTCGAATGTCCTAGATTTGAAGCTGTGCGAAAGGATATGCTCGCCTTTAGCACGGAGAATGTCGTCGAAGAAATGTGTCGAGAGGAGGGCACCTTTAACGCCGTCAGCAGAGTAGTAACGCAGATCATGTCAGCGCTGCAGCGAAAATGGCGAGAAGACCAACTAGAAAGTAGTAATGTGCTCACACAAGTGCGAAGTGAAAGCCGAAGCCGAGAGAACTCTCCGTCAGAGTAGGCTGAATCCACCACCGGGGTTAACCGAGTAAAACGCGACGCTGGGAGCTAAATGGCTCACAAATTGGAGAGACGATCAGTGAACTGGAAGCGCCAATTAGCTGAGGTAAAGTGAGGTGCGTAATGCACGGCCCCCTCCGAAGTAATACGACAAGTGGTTCCGGGGGAAAAGGGCAAGGCGTCCAAGGAGGTTTTAGTGCGGTAAGAATCCCACACAGCGTGTCACCGCGACTGTGCGCGGCCGGGCACACTCAGCTAGTACTATATAAAAGCTCTATACGATGGCAAAGGTAATACCCGTAGCTACAAAATGAAATCAATGTTTCCAATTGGGAAACAGTGCAGAAGATAAGTTCGACAGTGAGCATTCATAAGGGCGTATACGCGATGATCGATTCTCTTCATCGATTTTCTCTTTTGTTAATAACTCGCTAGATTTAACGTTTGTCGGAGCGTTTGCTGTTGCTTTTGATAGCCAATGGAACCTGTTACAACTCTACATTGAATAAATTCTACAAAATTGTTGCGCTTAGCTGTAGCAATGCAAAGAGAAAATCGATGAAGAGAATCGATCATCGCGTATAGGCCCTTATGCATGCTCACTGTCGCAGTTTAATCATTAAAGATAAAGATACATTCTACTATCATTACCAAAGATGCACCGTTTTACGGTACTGAAGATGGGATTTCTTTTCGTTCCACCAATAAACCAACAGTTGTCAATGCGGAAATCTTTCATCCTATTCATTGTTTGCGCTTCCTTCATCGGCTATATGTACCGTAGACCTAGCGTTTCTTTCTGCTTTTAGCACCCTACGCGTTCGTTCACTGTCCAGTCCGTTGCCATCATCATCAGCATTATTATTACAGTGTTCATTGTGAACAGTTTCAGGTTTGATTGTTTTAGCCTACTAACAATAATTGTATTTACACTCTAGGGAAACATATTTACACAAAAACTCCACGGAGGCCCATGGTCACTCGGGGAGGAGGGACTAAATTGGTTCTAGCACAGATACGTAAATTGAAGCACATTTAAATGCAACTGGCAACAGCAATCGGGTGGAGCAATCAACCGGAAACACCATTATTGTATAAAGTGGAAACGTTCCCAAACTAACATTTATGTTTGAGTGTAATTACAAGAGCTCCAACAAAACGGGAGATTCCCGTAAGTGGGTTGTCGGCTTACAATTTTAGATGAAGAGGACAGTGTCCCATTATCAAGCGTGCGTCCGTATATATGTGTATGTGTGTGTGTGTTTGTGGTCCAAATGAGAAAGAACTTTTTTTTTCACTTCTACAATTTTGCCCTAGACTAGAAATACTACAAATTTGGCTACCTCATTGTTTTTTGTTTGGATATAAATCTTTTCAAATTGCCTAAAATTCGTCTAAACATGCCTACATAATATGTACATCACAATTTTCTCCCAACCGGAAACCGGTTTCTTTTTTTTATTTATTGTCATCGCCGTCGTTCGCCGCCGACACTGCAGTGAGTTACGCCCTTTTCTTAGTAGAAAACCTTCTTCAGCTGCTCGTACGCACTGTTGACGATACCCCAGCTGAAAAAGGCCCTAGTGCAGTTCATACTTACGCCCTTGTAGACGTTCCGCAGCTTACGATCGCGCTCGTTGTACACCTGTCGCAACGCCGCCAACATGCTTTCGCTCGGACCACCGACTCGGCTCTGCATCGTCACCTTCAGAACGTTGATCGGGTAGAACACCGAACTGATAAATGCCCCTATGCACGCGCCGGACACGAACTCCTGCGTACTCTGTCTGATCACTGTGTTCTGTGTGTGTGTGTGTGGGGGGAAGGAATGGGTTTTTGTTTTAACACAATCAGAGGTAGAGAGATTCTTAAAAAGCTATGCATAATTACCCGTTTCGGAAGCCGGACGTCCGCTTCCTCGCGTAGGACGAAGAACATCGCATTGGAGGGACCATTGCGCCACAGGATCGGCACCAAGCCACGGTACAGTTCCCTGAAGCCTTGCTCGATGATGATCAGGCTGGAAAATGATAGTGTACTCATTAATTCGTGGTGTAGATGCGATCGCGAGCAATTTTTCAAAAGGTCCTATACGCATTGATCGATAAGAACTCGATAAGAACCTCCGTTATCAATTTAAGTGTGGTAAAAATAGTGCGAAATCTGTTTGCATAGGTTATTAAAAGAGAAAGTCGATGAAGAGAATCTAGAATTATCATTAAATCAAAGGGGCTGTTCAACTACGTAGACAGTTTTTTGGGATTCTTGAAAAACCTCCCCCCCCCCCTCCCCTGCGCAGACAATTGTCCATACACAATTTTTAAAATTTGTAAAGGCCGTGGATACCAAAATGCAAAGTACCAAAATCGATGTGAGGTAGATGCGTTATATCGATAGTGAGCATGCATAAGGGCCTATACGCGATGATCAATTCTCTTCGTCGATTTTCTCTTTTGTTAAAAACTCGCTAGATTTAACGTTTCTCGGTTTGCTTTTGATAGCCAATACAACCTGTTACAACTCTGCATTGAACAAATTCTAGAAAATTGTTTCGCTTAGCTGTAGCAATGCAAAGAGAAAATCGATGAAGAGAATCGATCATCGCGTATTCGCCCTTATGCATGCTCACTGTCGATATATTGGATTTGCCAGTTACAGCATAGGGTAAAGTGGGGCAAGATGGGTTAGCTAGAACATTTATTAATTTATTTGTTTATCAAAATCAACAGGTGCAAACAGTGGCGTCCCGTAACCTCACTTTGTACCTGTGCACCAACTTTCAAAACCAGATTTAATGCCATATTCATACTCGAATCGGTTGAAAAATACACTTAATCTTCTAGTTTACTCGATATCTATAAGCAATGTTTTGAGAGTTGGTGCACAGGTAGATTGAGGTTAACGAAACGCCACTGGGTGCAATGCAACCACAATGATGGTATGCTTTTTTAGGCCAAGATTGGGGCTACATTGTGCCTGTTGATGTTGACAATAAAGTAGACAGTAGACAGTCATGTAGATGACTTATATTGCCCCACCTTACCCTAACTCTAGCTGCCAGAGCTTCAACACAGTTCCCATAGTTTTCTAAGGAAGCTTTCAAGACAATTCTGCGACTTTCAAGGAAATTCTGCGAACTATAGAGAACTTTAGCGAGCTATAGAAAAGCTTAGCAAACTCAAGAGAAGTTTAGCGAGCTACAGGGAACTGAAGTGAGCCGTAAGAAAATTCTGCAAACTTTAAAGACGTTCTGCGAACTTCAGTGAACATTTTCGAACTTTAGGAAAGTATTGTGAACTTCAGGGACATTTCGCAACCATCTGGAAAGTTCTACGAGCGTCAGAAACACTATGAACTTCAATGAAGTTTTGCGAACTCCAAAGAAGTTATGCAAACTCCAGTGAACTTCTACGAGCTTCAAAGAGGTTCTGAAAATTTAAGGGAATTGCTTCAAACTATGGGAACGTTTTGAATTTTTTCGGAAAATTCCATGAACCTGAGCTGAATTCTAAAATTCTGTTCTGTAGTGTTCTACAAACTTCAGGATATTTTTGCGAATTTCAAGGAAATTCTGCGAACTTGAGATTACTTCTACGAACACAAGTTCAACAATCTCCAGGAAATTTCTACGAACTTCATTGGAGATCTCCGAACTATAGGAAAATTTGATGAACTTCAATAAAGGTCTGTGAATCCCAGAAAATTCTTGCAAACTCCAGAGAAACAAAGCAGTTCAACAACTTTCAGAGACGGTCATTGAAAAATTCTGCAAAACTTCAAAGGTGCTATTCTATAATTTACTGTTATTGTTGTACAAAACTAAAATAACACTTGTTTACGGCATTATGCTAAACGACTGTTATCCCTGTTTTCTATGACATGAAGTGGGAGTTGTTACAAAGACGATCCGACGAGGCAGCTCGTAGAGGCTACATTCAAATTAAAATCCATGTTCATATTTTTTCCTGGATTTCGTTCTTCAAACTTTTCTGATGAGCTTAGAACATCTTTGAAGTCCGCAGTGTTGAATGACAACCGACCCCCCATTCTGCTGCGGACTGTACGGAGCAGTTGTCTCCATGCGAATTCCTTCAGTTCGACAAAACTTCCTGAACGAGTTGCTGGTATACTCCCCGCCATTGTCACACCGCAGCCTCGCCACCTTAGTACCGAAAAATGCCGTTACTTGCGCATAATACCGATCGAATTTCCCCTGAACCTCGTCTTTCGATGCCAGCAAATAGACCGCCGTGAAGTGACTATAATCATCCATAAACAAGACATAGAAACGTTTCCCGTTTCACGTGCTTGGAGTAAACGGTTCACACACGTCGGAGTGGATGACATCCAACGGCCGAGATGAACGCCGCTCTACCGTTTCTTCGAACGGCTGCCTCGTCTGCTTACCCTTTAAACATACTTTGCAAAGACATCGATTAGGCTAGTCCTGGATCATCGTAGCCATTTTGATCATCCCATGCTTCCAGAGGTTCTTCATGTTTGCTTCTTCTAAATAGCCGTACCTTCGATGCCACCATTCAAAAACTTCGTGCTTTGACGTCATAGCACTCGCACTCGACTCCACACCACCACGAAGGCAAATGTCCATTCGATCATTCTTCTCAATGGTCACTTTTCCTCCAGCAATCTTCACTGTCATTCCGCTGTTCTCAAGCCGACGTACGGAGAACAAATTGCACTGCAGCTCCGGTACGTACAGCACATCTTTCACCACGGATGGTTGCTTCTTTCCATCGATCCGCATATCGACCCTTTCGGTACCAGCAGATTCTGTCACAATAACCAGGCCAGATTTCGTCACAGCAATGGTAACTTTCCTCGTCAGCGGGTGTAGTTCTTCGAATAAATGCATGTTGCACCCGAATCCAGAAACCATTCTACTCGCATATTGGGCATCACAGTAGGCGTTGAAAAAGCACCGTTGACAGTAGCAGCGATGTACGACACCTCATTTTCACAACTGACATTTGCATATCCCTTCTGCTTTGCTCTCCCGTTCGCGCGGTCTGCTTTGTAGCAGGCGATGTGATTCCTGGTGCTTGGGTCGTGGACAGTGGCTGTACGTGCCACATGACAAACGATAGAGGTTTTTTAACCGAATTCAAACAGGATGTTGTTATTGAAGTGACCCTGGTGACGAAATCGGCTGGTTGCGGAAGCGGAGTGCTGTTTGGCGTAAATGGAGAAGGCAAGCGCATAGCGATTAAGCTGGATTACGTTTTGTTCGTTCCTGCATTGGAAGGCGGATTGATTTCTGTCCGCAAGCTTGCGCTGAAGGGGTTTGATGTCATCTTCAAAATGGACCACTGTGAAGTCAAGTCTGCTGATGGTGTTGTCGTGGCAGTAGGCGAAACGCATGGCAATCAATATGTGCTCAAGATAGCGGAATCGAGTATGGTTGCGACTGGAAACCATACTGCGCAGTGTCAACATACTTGGCATAGGAGAGTCGGACATCGGGACATGGATGCTGTGAGCGCTATTCAATCGAAGGGATTGGCGGAAGGTTTGAACATCAAGAATTGCGGTGAACGGATTATCTGTGAGTGTTGCCTTAAGGGGAAGCTAGCTCGTAGCCCGTTTCCGCAGGTTACTGAGAAGAAATCGAAGCAACCGCTCGACATTGTCCATACGGATCTCTGCGGCCCTATGGAGAACGCGACACCGAGCGGTAATAAGTATTTTATGACCATGATCGACGATCATAGTCGTTTCTGTGTGGTGTTTCTGCTTAAGTCTAAAGGTGAAGCGGCTAGCAAGATCGAGGAGTATGTTCGCTGGACGGAGAATATTTTTGGACGGAAGGTTCGCATTGTGCGGTCGGACGGCGGCGGAGAATATATTGCCGAGAGTCTGCAGGAATTTTACAAGGCCGAGGGTATTCATGCACAGTTTTCAACTCCCTACTCGCCGCAATCCAATGGCGTAGCGGAGAGGAAGAACAGGGCTTTGCAGGAGATGGCGAATTGTATGCTGCTGGATGCGAGACTCCCAAAGCGATACTGGGGAGAAGCTGTTCTGACGGCTGCCTTCATTCAGAATCGACTGCCATCAAGAGCGATCGATCGAACGCCGTTTGAATCGTGGACTGGACTGAAGCCGGATCTCTCTCGGCTTCGTGTATTCAGCTGTGAAGCATACGTTCATATTCCCAAGTCAAGAGGAAGAAGTTTGACGCAAAATCGTAGGTTATTCGGAAAGCCACAAGGGCTACCGATTCGTGGACTGAGACCGACCGAGTTACCGTGAGTCGGGATGCACGGTTCATAGAGCTGGGGAACGGATCACAACAGGAGGAGGAACGAGTGAAGCAACCGGAAGAGCCTGTGGATCAAGGTGCAGCTGAGATAGAAAAGCCAGTGGAAGCGGATTGTGAAAATGAAGTGATCATTGGACAAAGCGCGGGTAGTGAAGTGGCAGAAGAGCCTGAAGATCCCGAGTCAGTATATGAAGATGCAGATGCGCATGAACTCCAGGAAGAAGAAGAGGATGACTTTTACGGTTTCGAAGAAGTGGAAACGTGGCCTCTGAGAAGAGAAGATCGGCGCAACCGGGGAGTTTTGCCTCCCAGATTTGGTGATTACGTTGTGGGGCAAGTCTCTCACGAAGAAGAACTCAGTGATTACCGTGAAGCGATGCGCATTCCGGAGTGGCGAGCAGCTATGCGTGAAGAAATAGAGGCGCACAAGGTGAATACGACCTGGAATCTTGTGAAACTGCCTGCCGGGAGAAAGATCAAAGGAACGAGACTGGCGAAGTAGTTAAGCACAAGGCACGGATCGTGGCACAAGGCTACACGCAAACGTTCGGAGTGGACTCTTCGGAAGTATACGCTCCAGTAACCCGACAGTCGACGCTGAGGGCGATGCTTGCAGTGGCCGGAAAGAAAGAGTTGCTGTTGAAACAGTACGACGTCAAGACGGCGTACCTCAACGGGACTATCGACGAGGAGCTGTACATGCGACAGCCTCCAGGATTTGAGACAACTGAACGAGAAATGGTGTGTAAATTACAAAAGAGCATCTACGGTTTGAGATAATCCACTCGATGCTGGAATAAGGCGTTGCATACCGCGTTGGTAGAACTTGGATTCGTGCAGTGCAACTCCGATCCCTGTCTGTACGTTCGTCGTTCAGATCGAGCAACCGTCTACTTACTCGTTTATGTGGACGACCTGCTGATGGGATGCACGGATGAAGCGGAAATGGACGAAATCTACCGACGACTACGAGAAAAGTTCAATATTACGTCGCTCGGAGCTGTTCGACATTTCTTAGACTACGAAATTGGACGAGATGGAAAGTATTTTTCATTGCGACTGACTGCATACATCGACTGTTTGATCAAGAGGTTCGGAATGGAGGATGCACATCCAGTGCGTACACCTATTGATCCGGGATATACGACCTTGAACGAGGAGAGCAAGCCGTTTTCCAACAAGACTATCTACCGTAGCTTGATAGGGGCGCTGCTCTACCTGGCGGTGAACGCTAGACCTGACCTGTCGATTAGCGTCGGACTGCTCGGAAGAAAGGTGAGTGACCCGAATCAGAGCGATTTGAGTGCGGCGAAGCGTGTGTTGCAGTACGTGAAGACAACGAAGGAGTATAAGCTGACGTTTGGTCCAGGCGATGGTTGGCACTTGATTGGCTATTCCGACTCGGACTGGGCTGGAGATAAGCGTACCAGGCGTTCTACATCCGGGTACGTGTTCTTTTATGGCGGAGGACCGATTTGCTGGATTAGCAAGGGTCAGGACTGCGTTGCCTTATCGTCACTCGAGGCAGAGTACAACGCGCTTACGGTGACTTGCCAAGAAGCCGTATGGCTGCGACGTTTGCTGGACGATTTGGACGAACGCCAAACCGGCGGGACTACAATTTATGAAGACAATCAAGGATGTTTGTCTTTTGCTAAGGCAGAACGTGTCAGTGGCCGCGTCAAGCACATTGATACAAAGAGCCACTACGTTGGTGAACTTTGTGAGCGGAAGATAGTTCAGCTAATCTACTGTCCTACTGTTGAGATGGTGGCAGACGCTTTAACGAAGCCTCTTGGTCCGTCATTGCTGCTGAAGTTTGTAGAAAGAGTAGGGCTATCGACTTAATGAACTAGTAACGAGGTTGGTAGTCATTCAGGAGGACTGTAGGAGTGGAACGACAACCCTATCAACCTAGTAATCTTCCAACACTGTATGAACATTTTTATACCGCACATGTTGCGTGCTTGTTTTCTTTTGTATTTTGCATTCGCACGAGTTGTGCCCTCAATTTCTCAACCCAAGTGTTAACAAGAGAAGCTCGAAATAAAACCATTCTTTATTCTTTCACTAAGTTTCGCGTTATTCGTTTTCTAGTGGCTTTTTCTCATTTGTCCAAGTTCCCACGGACTCTGCGGGTGGATTCGATTCATCATTCTTGACGTACTCCAGGGTCAACTGGTGAGGTTGGATAGTTTCCAAAGCCGTGATTAACGCAACATAGGACTTTGGTAGCGCTAACGTCCTTCGTTTTCACCCCGGCAGCCTTCATCTCAAACAGCACTTTCTCAAACTGCAGCAGGAATGCCTTCACGTTTTCTCCTTCTTTTAGACGCAGCTCCTGGAACTGTTTCTTCAAGTACAGCTTCCCGGCGATCCCAACCCGCTCGAACGCGTTCTTCAAAGCGTCTCAAGCTTCCTTTACCGTCCGTTTGTCCTTCACATAGTCCAGTTCTTCTTCTTCTTCGCATTTCAAGCTTATTGCATATCGCATATTAGCTTATTTCGTGCTCTCAACTTAGTGTTCTAGATGCACTTCCACAGTTATTAATTGAGAGCTTTCGATGCCTGTACCACTTTTTCATTAGTATAATTGTGTGGCAAGTCCAATCATACTTCTATGCCCAGGGAAGTCGAGAAATTTTCCAACCCGAAAAATTCCTAGACCGAACCGGGAATGGGCTTGCGTTGTAGCTGCACCTTTACCGAATGAGCTAAGGAAGGCCCGTAGTCCAGTTGGTCCTCTGCTATTCGGTTGATGAGCAAATTTTTGCACTTCCGGTCTCTGGCCATGCGTTCTTCGAGTTTCTTCTTCTTCTCCGTCTTGACTGCCGCTGTGTCCGCTTGGAGCTCCCTCGCGTACTCCTCGTCTTCGATGGCCTTCTCCAGACAGTCCAACAAATCTTTGTCCTCTATTAAAACCTCAACTGGGAACTTCCGGTTTCCGAAGTTGGTTCCATCGAACAGCCACAACTTTTCTTTACCCATTTCCGCGAACAAACGAAACGAAACTTTTCAAATTTTTCATCTAATGTGCTGGGCCCATAGCCTAATAAAATAGGCAGAGCAAAGTTAAAGCGTCGTTATTGAACGATAGCTTGGGTAAAAGAGAACAATAAATTCATAATTCCAGAACAACATGTGAAAAGGGCATACAAGCTTTTTGTAAACAAACCTTCTTATGCCCTTTTCTCGCCACCCATATGACACCAACGCAAACCTTTAACATCACCGGGTAGGGGACACTTTCCCGTTCCCGATGATATTCCTGGTTTCCGTGGGCGCCCTTTTCACATGTGGCTCTTGAATTAGAAGAAGGCAAGGCCTACCACGATCTTTATATCTAGATTGTTATGTTGCTATGCAACGCATCGGTCGGTTGTCATCCAGCACGCAGAACGTCTCTGAATTTCGCATTTTTTTTTCTCCAGAAATTCGCAAATATTTCTTAAAGTTCACAGTACTTCCCTAATGTTATTAAATTTTCCATGTGATTCCCAGAGCGTCCTTAAAGTTTGCAGAACTATCCTGACGTTTGAATAACTTTTCTTATTTGTGTAGCACTTTTCTGAATTTTGCAGAGCTACATATATTTTTTCAAGAGTTCATAGAACTCTCTTGAAATTCGATGAACTTACCAGAAGGTTATTGAACTTCCCTGTAGCTTGGAAAACTTTCCTGAAGTTGGTAGAATTTCTCAGAACGTAAAAGTATTTATCTGAAGTTCGGTCTACAAACTCCATGATGGCACACTTGCCTCTACATTCCCTTTCAAATTTCAAGTTTGAAAAGAACAAAATTACAATCAAAACTATTAAAAGACAAGTTAAAGTTTGTTTAAAATTTGAACTTATGCTTAGAAGATGTATTGATGTATATAGAAATACTCAGAGGGAGAGATAGGCGGAGATAATGTTTTGAGCCAAATGAACTGTCAAAATCTGAGCCAATCGAACATTCATATTAGAATTTTTCCGAGGATTTCTTATTCTTACTAGATTAATTCAACTAGTTTTTTTTTAATCAAAAACAATATTCTAACTCTGTTGATTAATTGATCTTAGTTGGTTAACTAATAGCACCAAGAAATGTGCAAAATATTGCGATGCACTCAATTATTATTTTGCACATAAATCAAATCAAAAGTAAAAGTCATGTGAAATGCTAGTTTGTAGCAAGGATTGCAAGATAATTTAGGTACAAATCCCTGCTGCCGAATTGTATTTTGTTTTCTCCGCCTATCTCTCCCTCTGAGTATTTCTAGATGTATAGTTATTTTCAGCCTAGATTTTAGACTTGAACCATGTATATTAAAAAAAAATATTTTAATTAAGTAATTATATAGATCTAATTGAACCTGTATGGTTTGAATAATCTGAAGATATTATTTATGTCTATTTTATGTAGGGGAAACAGGGACATAGTGAAGAGGTGGGACATAGTGAAGAGGTGGGACATAGTGAGCTTCCTGTGCTTTAGTCTTGGATTTCTCTTGGTTCGAAACAAATTAATTGGTAATTAATCATTGCAATGATGATATTGAATCTACTACCAGTTAACATGTTTCGAACAATTAGAGGTTCGGGGTTGTAGAGAGTGATGCTCATTATGACCCACCTGTTTACTATGTCCCTCTTACCCGCACCTTAAGTTTGAACAGAAATGCTGCTATTTTCAGAAGTTATTATTTTTCAACAACAATAAAGGCCCAAGCGCAATGACGGAGGAAGCGGAACGGCAACGGCAGCGGAAAAGCCCGATCTGAGTAAGCCTACTTGTCGGATTGAAAACTAGTTAGATCCAAATCGACTTCGGTTAGGCATCTTGATGTCATTAGTGACAACTGTCAAACTTTCCGTTTCCGTTCCGCTTCCGCCCACATTGCGTTTGGGCCTTAAATATCTACTACAGTAAGAGTCCGATTTTGGCAACAAATATTCTTGACTTTTTAGCTTAAACCAGCTTGCAATTACAGGGCTGTTACAAGATTTTCTAAATTTGATCCGCGAAATCCGCGATTTCTCAAAAGAAATCCGCGACTTCAAATACTAATCCGCGACAAAAAAAAAACTGTTTTCATTGCCTAAAAATAGCATTTGTATACTACTACATGGCATTTCAAGCTTAATACTTATAGCATATTAGATTTTTGCCTGCTCTCAACCTAGTGTTCTTTGAAGTACTTTCACATTTTAATTGAGAGCTTTCTATGCCTGTACCATCCTATGCCCAAGAAAGTAGAAAAATTTTCCAACTCTAAAAATTAATAGACCGGACGGGAATCGAACTCAGTCGCCTCCAGGTTGAACTTGCAATTATCATCAATTTAACAAATATTTACAAACGATAATATCACTGCCGGATGGTGGGAGTTCACGCCGGTGACGTATACCGAGTCGTGATGGCGAAGATCAGAGGTCCAACGATGCCCGCTAAAATGTGCCCAGAGAAGCTGAAAGTCATCGTGGAAGGACTTTTCCCGAAGCACGACCAAACGACCTGGCCACCTACATCGTATGGAAAGACAGAAGGAGAGGAACCAATAAGGAACTCGTAGCAGTGGCCAAAGGATTGAAGGTGAAGAAAGCTCCCGGTCCGGATGGAATGTGACATGTTCAGAATGGTGCTGCAGAAATGCCTGAACGAGGGTCACTTCCCTGACAGGTGAAAGATACAGAAGCTAGTGTTGCTGTCGAAAACAGGAAAACTGCCGGGGGATCCAGTATCGTACAGGCCCATATGCTCGATACACTCGGTAAACTCTTGGTTCGGATTCCGGAAAGGGAGATCAACGGTGAATGCAATTCGGACAGTGGTCGAGAGAGCAGAGAAGGCGTTCAAACAGACGCGGAGAGGAGATCGATATTGCGCCGTGATAACGACCGACGTCAAGAATGCGTTCAACAGCGCCAGGGTTATTTCCAGAACCGGGTACTGGTCTACGAGACAGACATGGGACAGAGATCGATTATGATCACAGCGGGAGTTCCACAAGGTTCCAACGCTCAGGAACGGGATGTACAACTGCGTGCTAACGCTCAAGCTGCCCAAAGGAGTTTAGATCGTTGGCTTTGCGGACGACGTCGTCAGGCGAGACGCTGAAAGAGGTGGAAGTGTTGGCAACCGAGGCAATCGACATGCTTGGTAACTGGATGCAAGGAGCGAAGCTGCAGATAGCCCACCACAAAACGGAAGTACTGTTGGTCAGTAACTGTAAAGCGGTACAACGAGCAGAAATCACCGTCGGGGAGCACGCTATAGCCTCGATGCGCGTGTTGAAATACCTGGGAGTGATGATCGATGACCGGCTAAACTTCAACAGCCACGTCAAATATGCCTGTGAGAAGGCTTCGACGACCATCAACGCGATAGCTAGAATCATGCCTAACAACGTTGATCCCAGCAGTAGCAAGAGGCGTCTTCTGGCCAGTGTGTCGTCGTCGATACTGAGGTATGGAGGTCCAGCCTGGGTTGCAGCGCTGGAAACGAAGCAGAACCAAAGGAAACCGAGCAGTACGTTCCGGCTCATGTCCATGCGAGTCTTGAGTGCGTACAGAACCATCTCGTCGGAAGCAGTATGCGTTATCGCCGGAATGATGCCTATCGGCATCACCATGGCGGAGGACAGCGCGTGCTACAGGCGGAGAGAAGCCGGAAGAGTACGGAAAGTTGTGAGAGTGGAGTCGTTGGCTAAGTGGCAACAGGAGTGGAACACGGCGGAGAACGGAAGATGGACACATCGTCTAATACCAATTCTTTCGACCTGGGTTAACAGAACACACGGAGAAGTCAACTTCCACCTAACGCAGTTCCTGTCTGGCCACGGCTGCTTGAGGAAATACCTGCATCGCTTCGGACACGCAGCGTCACCCCTTTGTCCGGAGTGTGGCAACGTCGATAAAACGCCGGAGCATGTGGTCTTCGACTGTCCAAGGTTCGAGACAGTGCGAAGGGAGATGCCCGGCCTTAACGTGGAGAATGTCGTCGTTGAAATGTCGTGACGTTTGACTACACTGAGGCAAAGGAACGTGAGAATTCCATAAGAACCACTTATGAATTTTCGACAAGAGAATTTCTTATGAAAATCATAAGTTTGGCTTAAGAAACATAATTCACAAGTTCAAAAAATAAGTAATGTCAAATTTAGCATACCGGTATTGATCTCTGAGCATTCAGATTATTGGCTACGTGATTTGCTCTCATGTCTATCAACGCTTGGAATATGTATTAGGTTAAAGGCGTATTTGTGTTTGTGTGTTTTGGACTTCGATATTTCCACGAAACGAGATTTACGTGATTTACAGGTACGCAAAAAATCAATATGGCGTTAACGAGCGTGGTGGAAGAACTCCTCAAAGATTCAAAATTTCTCAGCAGTTGGACGGTAATTAGATTCTTTTACATTAATTTATTTATGATTATATGTAGCCTTTTTCTAGTTTTATAATTTCAGACGGTGGCATCAGCATTTCGAGTCTGCACGCAGAGAAATGATTTTTAAATTCAAATGGATATGCTTTTGACTCCGGGCCTAATATGTTTTTCGTATTGATTCAAATACATTATTCAATTAATTCAACGAAAAATATTTTTGAATCAACAAACCGGTTGTAGAGTCGATAATCCGTTCTTTGATTAAAATATATGTTCTGTTGGAATAGTGATACAATATTTTTGAATCAATAACAAAATACATTAGGCCTTGAAACAAAAATTAATTTTTCTGCCTGTGCAAACAGGTGTTAATATTTTGTCTGAAATTAAAAAAAAACACTCATACACGTTTCTACCTTATAATAATCAATTAGTCAATATTTTACAATTTTATGAGTAGAATAAGTATTAATTTAAAAACGTGAAATAAGATAAATATCTTCCCGATAAAATTGCATAATATTGACTGCCTCTATATATACTTCCCATTATTCTCATTAAGAATTCACGTACAAATTACATGAAAAGGATTTTAAACAAAACGGAATGTCACGTAAAACTTACCAGATATTCAGTAGTTTTCACTCCGATTTCACGTTAGCAGTACGTGGAAATCAGGTGTTATTTAAAGGGTGTCCACGATGAAATTGCCACACTATGAAATTGCTCTAACTTTTTAACCGTTGGGTAGAATTTAAAGAAAATTTGGGTGGATTTAGTTCATAGTGCATTATTTACATCCTGCAAGTTTTAAAGTCCTGTGATCAAAACTCGCGGAAATTGAGTCGAAAGAACAGCTCGTGCGTGATAAAATCTTCCGCATTCATCACGAGAACAAGGATCTCTCGCATCGTTCCATCGCTAAAACGTTGGGAATCGCGAATTCCACGGTGTCGCGAGTGATTAAGCGGTTCGAGGAACGGTTGACCACCGATCGGAAGCCCAGAAGTGAAGGAAAAAGTATTCCGTACAACACCAAAAATCACAACCTTCAACCGAAATCCGAACGCCTCCGTTAGGGATGTGGCTAAGAAGCTGCACCTAAGCCGAAGTTTTGTCCAGAAGGCCAAAACTAAGGCTGGGCTTCGAACGTTCAAGGTACAAAAGGCCCCTAATCGCGACGAGAAGCAGAACAAGTCCGCCAAAACCCGTGCCAGGAAGTTGTACCTCAACATGCTGACGAAAGTTGAATGCTGCATCATGGACGACGAAACATATGTGAAGGCCGACTTCAAACAGATCCCCGGCAACCTGTTTTTCACGGCCAAGGATAAGTTCAGCGTTCCGGAGCATGTCCGCACTCAGAAGATGTCCAAATTTGCGAAGAAATTCCTGGTTTGGCAAGCCATCTGCACGTGCGGGAAGCGGAGTGCACCTTTCGTGACCCAGGACACGATGAACGGACAGATGTACATAAAAGAGTGCCTCCAGAAGCGGCTGCTTCCTCTCCTGAAGGCCCACAACGTCCCAACAATCTTCTGGCCGGATTTGACCTCATGCCACTACTCCAAGGACGTGCTGAAGTGGTATGCGGACAATAAGGTCAATTTCGTGCCGAAAATGTTCAACCCTCCCAACACTCCGGAGCTCCACCCCATCGAGAAGTACTGGGCGATTATGAAGCAGCACCTTCTTAAACGACCTAAGGTAGTGAAGACAGTCGAGGAACTGAAGAAAGTATGGGTTTACATGCAAAAAACGGTTGATTCACAGGTTGTGCAGAATCTTATGGCCGGGGTTAAGGCCAAGGTGCGGGCATTTGCGTATGGACTGTAAATAAAATACGAGTAAAATGGTAAAATGAAGTTTAATAGTTATTTCTCAATCCCTGAAAATTTGATGGCAATCGGATGAAAACTCGAATTTTGCGAATCAATTTTGTGTGTGGCAATTTCATCGTGGACACCCTTCACCTGACTAATCACGTAGATAATAGAAGCTTAATTTTGATCGGCTACGTGCAATTCCGGTAAAAGTTACGTGAAAAATATACGAAAACCACCTATGATTTCACGTCAATCGGAAGTGAATATTTTTCAGAGTGTACGAGTAAAAGTCGAGAAATTTGTCTACCCGAAAAATTCCTATACCGGACCGGAAATCAAACCTAGCCACCTCCAGCATGGTCTTGCTTTATATAGCTGCGCCTTTACCGACCAAGCTCGTACGCGTCGTGTGGGATGCCGCAACGACTGTGCAAGCAGTATCCCTAAGTCTGCAGCTGTTGAAAGGGCCCGATATGCTCGTCGAACCCCTAATAACCCGATAGTGACTGGGTAGCTTGGTTCTAGTTAAAGTATTCAAGCCTTTCAAAAATCCTAGTATTACCTGCTGCTCAGCGATTTCTCAATAGAGAAGAACCATATTTTTCCCATGAAAAATAAAACAGTTTAGCACGCAAGTCTTTAGAAAGCCCTTGAGCGTCTCACCACAAATCCAATCGAACCTAAAACCACCTGACCGACACTCGCCTGCTCAGCGTTTTCGGTTGCAACATGATCCCTTCTGAAATTCAATGTGCAAATTTGCTCCTACTTACCGAAACGCGTGGTGAGTATTCCTGTACTTCTGATGGTAGGTGGCATCGGCCAGCAGCGTTTGGACCCGTTCGAACGGCATCAGCACCGCTTCCACCGTCCCCGCCGCAATGCCGGCGATCGACTTTGCCGCGTACTGATTCACCCCGCAGTAGTCCACCAGTGGCCTTCGCGTTCCGTCGTACACTCCGAACATCAGCGACAGCGAGATGGTTTTCTGCGCTAGAGGGGGGAAAATTCCCCGGTACAAAAAGGTGATTCCTTCGCTTCGAATCTGCCCGAAAGCCTGATTCAGGTGCACACCGTGCAGCATCTGTCGGAAGATCATCTTGTAGATGGGATATGTTACGGTGATGTTGACGAAAGCTGCTCCCCAGCCGCAGGCAAATTCGCGCCAACACATCAGCCCGGAGCTCCCCCGGGCATTGTCCAGCTCCGTACCGGCCCGTACAACGGCCATCGCTTGGGCGGTCGTTTCGCTTGATGAAGGAATTTTGCGCCTATATTCGATTTCTGTTTCCCCGTGTTAGGTGGATTCTCCCTTCGCAACCAGCTGAAGTGTGGTTGAATAATTTTAGAACCAGATCGCTGGTCACCGCCGTCGCGTGTCTGCCAAATCTCTATACGGTTCGAGGCGTTTCAGCCAAAATCAACATACCAATCCGTAACGTAAACGTTGCTCACTCGTTTGTTTCCGCTGGTGCAATGTTCTCATCGTTTCATCCGGATCTCGCACCTGTGGTTCAACTGCGCTCATAGCCGAATCGATTCAACGCCAGCACCGACTCGCTCTACTCGAATCGCAGCTTGGAACATTTAGCCTGCCCACTTCCAATCAACAATACTTCATCTATACAGAATAGAACCCCGCTCCTCTCGTTATGTAACACACGATGTGGTAATTCCTTTTCACAAACACGCACGATTCACTCACTCAGACCAACCGCTACTAGTAACTATGTAGCTAAAAAATAATCACGTTCTATTCATGTCACATCGGTCTGCGGAATGCGGGGGTGGAGATGCTTTGTTTACTTCATTGTTCAGCTGTTTCAATAGGCCAGCGCAAAAAAGCAATATTACGTGCGGGCATCCGACCAACGGCTTCTGGTGATTCTGCTGCTGAGCTGCTGCGCCTGTTGAACTTCCTGTTGTTTTTTTGTGTTGTCCGAAGAGATTCCACCAATTTCGGTTATTCGATAGACTTCTTGCACCCCGAGCTGCAAGGTGCGGGGGCCTGTCGCGTTCTATCAATAGGAATGTAGAAATACGATAAATTTAGCACTGTGTCGTTAGTTTTCGCAAATTAATGAGCTTTTACTTCTAATTTTCCCTGCCAAAAGCAGCTGTTTCGATTTGACTTGACGTATCACAAGGGCAGGGTCGAACTATTTCAGTATGTTTGACGGGGAGCTCCATGGGTCTTCGAAAATAGAGCAGTGCCCGCAATGAGAGTACAGACATCACCCGCTGGTTGGATGCAACCACATGCGGGAGAAATAATCATAAAATTAAAGTGCTTTGCTTTGGTTTATACCCTAATAAAAATAACCATATCAGGCATAACATTTGATAACGGCACAAACGAGGGCACAAAAGCATTTGTAAACAAACTTTCTAAGGCCCTTTACACGCGAACCAAAGTACGCCCATGCAAACCAACAACATCATCGGATAGGGGCAAATATCACCTTTCCGAAAGTGGTACACACAAAAAACAAAAATTGTATCAATAAAAATCATGCGTTTTCAAAATAATAGTTTCCCAGCTTTGATAGTTTTAACCATGAAAGTTTTTAAAACAAAAATATTTGGTTTGGTTTGAACGTGTATTTTTCACTTTTGACTTGTATTTTTAAAAGTGCATATTTTTAAAATGAAAATTGTTTAACTGTCAAAAATACCTTGTCATAGCAACGTTTTTGGCAGCACTGGACATACATTTGTCGCTAAATTTAACCTTAACGTCAAAAGTCGCAAATCATGTTCCTTGTGTGGAATGAAACTGAAAATCAACATTAAATCCGCTGGATATTTCAGGCAATATTTTTACTATTGTCGGCGAGATTGTCGGTTACGGAATCCACTGTGACATCATTAGTTAAAATTGTAAGTATTTAATAATCAATGTTATTGTGTGAAGTTATTTAGATTTTTTCAGACGATAAAATCTACCAATGAATAGATCCGAAACAACCCTAGAATCAACAGTCAGCCGAAAAAATCCACCTGCAACTTTGTGATATCGCAATACGATGACAACGATTTTCTACTCACTGCAAACCTGTGGATGATGTCTTCCGAAACCCAGCATAATTAATATATTTGTATTCATGTGGATAGCAGTAATAAATATAGTTGTAGTTCTTTTTTTTAATTTATGAAACATATGTTACTATCGATTGAATAAATATTTATTAGAATTTAAAATGAAAATTATTATTGCAATGTTGAAAATGGTTGTATTTTAATTGAAAATATTTTTTTATAGATTCAAAACGGCACATGTTATTACAACTTTACCAAACTTTCATGACAAAAGTTTGATTTGATACAAAAATAATCCACTTTTAATGATAATACTATCATGTTTTTCATTTCACAGTTCTACAATTCGTTTTGAAAGTTTCAACTTTTAAAAGTAACATGCGAGGAACTTTTGAATTGACAGTTAGCTGATTTTTGTTTTGAAAGCTAACCGCTTCCTACCAAAAAGAACCAATGCAAATTTTCAATTCTACCAAATGGTATTTTTAATTTTAGCAACGGTTTTTCTTTGTGTGTATTGGTTTGCGTGGGCGTACTTTGGTTCGCGTGTAAAGAGCCTTAGAAAGTTTGTTTACAAATGCTTTTGTGCCGTTATCAAATGTTATGCCTGATATACACCTAATTTAAATCACTGAAAATCAGATGTTTTTTTGTTAATCGGTTCAAGTTCCATACTCGTTGGCGACGATCTGAAAACAGAGCATTTGGAATCTTCATCCAATGCTTCCCTGTTTTCAGTGTAGCGCCGAATCCTTCTGACAAAAACTTGTTTTTGTTCATTGGTGGAGCAATTTCCAACACTAACACATTAATCACGAATGCAGCTAATTTTGACGTAGGACTACGTCTGTGATTTCTATACGAGGGTGTACTTAGTGAAAACCGAAAATGGGACATGTAACAAAATTATGAAAGATTTTGAACGTTAATAACTCAGCTGCCCCTGAACCAATCTCAATAATTTTATCACCAATCGATCAGAAATATTTCTACGCATCATTTTTCATAACGTCACTTTTGAAAAGTGCACGAATGTGCAACTGTTGTTAGGATAATTAAAATTTTCACCGATTGCTTGCGAAAAGCGATTTTCCTAACACAGATTTCAAAGTTGATTTTCATTCGGTCTCACCAAACGGTGTTTACTCAATCACCGCGTGGAGAGTGGTGGTGTTCTCCAGTACACAACGAAAGGCGAGACGAAAGGCTCCCCGCAAGCAGCTAGCTATCAAGGCTGGCCTCAACCGCTGCTCAGATTCAGTTCCAATCACCGTGTGTGGTGGTGTCCGGTCGTCGGCATCAGCAGCAGCAGCAGTAGTGCTTTCGGCGCGTGGCGTTTAACATTGTTCTCCAGTATACAACGAAAGGCTGCCTAAAAGCTGAGAGCTGCAGCCCACATGAGCAGCCATAGAAGGAGGAAGAAGCCCCACCGCTATTGATCGGAATTAGTAGCTCTTCGTGAGTCGCTGTGGGCCATCTATGTCAAGTGCGTCATACTAAAGAGTATAAACAGAGAGAACCCCGCTCAAATTCCTATTTCTACGTAACACACAAGCTCCTGCTGCAGTTAAAAAATAAGATTTTTTTATATAAGACCACGTAGTCCTACGTCACCATTGCGTACAACCCCATAAGGCTGTCCCTTGTCGTTTTTTTGCATGGATTGCAGCTCGGGTTGCAGTGACCGCCACTCTCGCCGCCACCTTGAACAATATCAAAGCCAATTGTAGTTGAGTCGGTTACCTTTTTAAAAAAATTAACATGGCGCATGATGAGATTTTTCGTCCAAAACGAAGTGCTATCGCAACACTCGATTTTGGATACTTTCACAGAAGATAAAGATAAAGAATCCTCAAAAATAAAAGCTCTCACAAGACTGCTGCTGAAGTACAATTAATGTACAGTGAGACGTTATCGTAATACTTCACGCTTAAGTTAAAAGTACTCATCAATGAGAACAAAATTATACCCAAAACAGTAGTGTTGCGGGAGTACTTATTTTTAAGTACTTTCGATCTCGATTTTGAGTTGTTTCGTCTTTCCGTGTATCGTCCTCAAAATTACTCAATTCTCCGATAAAGTCGACTACAAATCAAGCAATGCACATCGGTAAACGTTACCGAACGTTCGGTAAATTTGACAGCTAATTTTGCTGATTCAGTTTACAGATTTTTCGGCAATGATCTCGATTACCGAAAACATTACGGACCGTTAAGCTGTTGAGAATTCGGTAAACATATTACCAAAGTTGGTGATTCTTTCTAAGTATGTAGCGAGATACACACTTGATCTAGCTCGGTAAAATCTCCAACAGCCGATTACCTCGGCATTTAGTTTTGCTATTATCTCTGCAAAATATCTTTTTGTTAGCTGATATTTCAGCAAATAGTTATTTACTAACTGAGTCTTGGCAATTGTTTTACTGAATCTCAGCAAAATAAGTTGCAGAACTACTCGGCTTTTGGAGTCTCGGCGAAAAAATTAAGTGTGTATGTAGGGGGCCACCAAACGACGAATAACAACTTTTGACTGAAAAACCATATTTTTAGCATGAAAGCTAGCGATCTGCTTAGGCTGTGTTCCATTTCGTAAATTTTCACTTTAATTTGACAGAAATGAAAATTTTCCAAATGGAACACAACCTTAGGCTGTGAACCATTTGCCGAGTTAAATTTAACTCGTGGTTAAAAGTGACATTTCGAAAGTTATTTTTTATGTTCGAAAATCCCTGTGCTGTCGATCGACCGGTTTTCGAGAAGAACTTAGCCAAGGTTGTCAAAATTTAACTTCTTGTCTGTCAGAAGTAACCACGCTCGAAAGGTTATCTTCCATTTAATTCCACTTAATTAATTTTGGTATCCATGACAGATACGTATTTCGACTACAATGTGCAGTCTTCATCAGTGTCATTCCCACTAAAGAACTTATCAAAATCTAACCCCCTTAAGTACTCATCCCCTAGGTAAAAAAGTCAAGATCATAGGTATACAAATGAAACTACAATGTGTTGAATCGGAACCTACCTAACTAATAAAAACCAAAGATTTAAGTAAGCTAAAGGAGAAAAATCTATAAAACTCTCTAAAAAGGAAAATCCCCAAAGGCTTGGTAGCCATCCTAATGAAGTAATGAAATAGGGTTGTTAGCGGAATGCTAAATAAAACAGCAAAAAAGGTTATCTTCCATTTAATTCCACTTAATTAATTTTGGTATCCATGACAGATACGTATTTCGACTACAATGTACAGTCTTCATCAGTGTCATTCCCACTAAAGAACTTATCAAAATCTAACCCCCTTAAGTACTCATCCCCTAGGTAAGCCTTTGGGGATTTTCCTTTTTAGAGAATTTTATAGATTTTTCTCCTTTAGCTTACTTAAATCTTTGGTTTTTATTAGTTAGGTAGGTTCCGATTCAACACATTGTAGTTTCATTTTTATACCTATGATCTTGACTTTTTTACCTAGGGGATGAGTACTTAAGGGGGTTAGATTTTGATAAGTTCTTTAGTGGGAATGACACTGATGAAGACTGCACATTGTAGTCGAAATACGTATCTGTCATGGATACCAAAATTAATTAAGTGGAATTAAATGGAAGATAACCTTTTTTGCTGTTTTATTTAGCATTCCGCTAACAACCCTATTTCATTACTTCAACCACGCTCGGATAGCAGGGTTAATCGATAACTTTCCATCTGTCAAATTTTAACCAAAAGTTAAAATAATCCACCAAATGTTTCAGAGCCTTAATATGTTAAACATTGCTATCACTGTGAGATTATATGTGTTTAATTGGAAATAGGAATAACTTTTCGGTCATCAAAACAAAACTTTATTTTTCTCGGATCGGTACGAATGTTACTTGCGGCATAATGAAAATTTCGAGGAAAACTTACTCTGTACTGTATTATTTGCGTTACATAATGTTTGAACACTCAAAGATAATTTAAATCAAAAATGCAGATTCCCACTTCACCTTATTGAGTCCGAGCCATGATTACTTCGACAGTAGTCATGCATGATTAAATTCGAATTAATCTTTCCAGCAATTAATTTTTTTTATTTTTGAACATTAATATATAATGAAAAAAGATTAAAATTCAATGAAAAAATATTGAAATTGATCCAACAATGATTGAAATTTATTAAAAAAGAGATAATTTTCAATCTAATCAACCTTGATTAAACCATAGAGGTAACTCTAAGACCACTGGGTCCCGAAGAAAATCATTATTATTTTTGGCTCACTCAGTACCAGAACAACGGTCCCAAGCAGTCCCAAGCTATTTCACTCACCCCTGCATGTTCTGCATGAATCCACACACCCCTGATGTTATCTGTCAAACTTTCATAGCGAATCAAAACAAACATAGTGTAGTAATAGAATTTCAACTAGAATAGGGTACGTTAATCGTTTGCTTGGGACCAATAGGCTACTGAAGTGGTGAGCCAATTTAAAATCGTTAGTTTCGTATTGATTGTTGATTAAACTGGGTTTAATGTCGTATAATTATTTTTAAGAAAAAGGATATTAATTTTTAATCATTCGATATGATTAAACTGAGTTTAAAGTCAAATTGATTAAATTTCAAGCAATATGGGAATAGTTTAATTTATCAGTGAACGGACCCTAATCAAGTTGTCGGTGTTTGGTGCATGCCGCCCTCCAAATCGTCCAGCTCTATTTTCGAACGTTGAAGTCGCGCAGAGCTGTCATCGCACGCTTTTTCGTACACCATCAGGAATGTTTACGTTTTTCCAAAAAACCGGTGTCGCGCCGCGCCAGTCGTTTGATTTTTGATTTCAAATTTCCGATCACAGAAAATTTCCTGCGGTTTTCCATAATCCATCCAAGCTTTTCCAAGCATGGAAAACAGACTTAATCGATACGAAAAGCTAGACTTTCTGGGCGAAGGTCAGGTAAGTATCGGCAAAACTTTGGTTCAGGTTAAAAGAAACTAATCCCTTCTGCAATCCACAGTTTGCCACTGTCTACAAAGCTCGGGACATTGAATCGAATGAGATTGTTGCTGTGAAGAAGATCAAAATCGGTAACCGAGAGGAAGCGGCCGATGGTATCAATCGTACTGCATTGCGAGAAATTAAGCTCCTCCATGAACTGCATCACGAGAACCTCATTGGATTGCTGGACGTTTTCGGTCACAAGAGCAATGTTTCGTTGGTGTTTGACTTTATGGATACCGATTTGGAAGTCATAATCAAAGATCCGAAGATAGTGTTGACCCCGGCGAATATCAAAAGCTATATGATTCAAACGTTGAAAGGGCTGGAGTATCTGCACCAGTTCTGGATTTTGCACCGAGATCTGAAGCCAAACAATTTGCTAATCAGCGGAACTGGCATTCTGAAGATCGGTGATTTTGGTTTGGCCAAGTTTTTCGGATCTCCCAATCGAATGAACACCAATCAGGTGGTGACCCGGTGGTATCGCTGCCCGGAGCTTCTGTTCGGAGCTAGACAATATGGAACGGGAGTGGACATATGGGCGGTGGGATGCATACTGGCGGAACTGTTGCTGAGGGTTCCATTCCTTCCGGGTGAAAGCGATCTGGACCAGTTGACTCGAATCTTTCAAGTGCTGGGAACTCCTACGGATGAGAACTGGCCGGACGTGAAATCGCTGCCGGACTATGTGCAGTACAAGTACTTCCCGCCCATTCCGTTGCGGGACATTTTCACTGCGGCATCGGATGATTTGCTCGAGCTGGCCAATAAGCTGCTGGCCCTGTATCCGTTGCATCGGGGCACATGTACCGAGGCGCTCAAGATGTCGTACTTTTCCAACAAACCTGCCCCGTCCATTGGCAACAAGCTACCGATGCCGGCCAGTTACTACGCGGGAAGCAAGGACAAGGAGGACAAACAGCCCACGTTGAAGCGCAAACTGCCGGACAGCGTCGACGGGGGGACACTTCCGAAGCGGTTACAGTTCTAAGGCGGTGGTGAGTAAAGCTTCTTCTTGATTTTCTTTTGTTCCTACGGGCAGGTTCGTTCCTTAGCAGTTAATGTTGAATAAAAGTATTTTCGTAAAATTGCATTGTCTGCCGGTGGTAGTAAAAGAAGGCCCTGCTTGTGAAATCCGTTATATTGTAGAATTTAAGAGTTCAAGTTATATTTATGACACCGCTAGTTGGGTAAGCAGACCATAATTCTGCTTTTTTCGATATTTTGCAGTATATTAGGATTTTACCTAAATAAATATTTTCTCTGATATAATCAGAGTACCACAGCCGCTCATTTAAGGCAATGTTAAAGTTCTGTAACAGTTAATTTTATTATACTAACGTAACACTATCGATAAAATTGTCCTTTTAATAGTTTTTTCAACTATTGTTCGAAGATTGCTGTTATGTATTTAAAAAAATGCTGTTATTTAACAAGTAAAAGCACTTTAGTTTTTTAAGAAACTTTGTTTTAAGCATGCATACTATATTTCTACCCACCAGTGCTTTTAGTCCAAGAACACTCGTAAGCGTGATTACCTCTCACCCCAGCAGGCCTGGGTTCAATCCCAGTCGGCGCCGCCGAGATGTTCTGAGGCATAACATCTCTGATCACGCCTTCCTTCGGAAGGGAAGTAAAGCCGTTAGTCCCCGGTTCATGAGTTGAAGGGTCGATAGGTAGGATAAAGGTGTAGAAGCTGCCTTCCTGACGTCGGTAGCATTGGAGCTCAGCACGGAAAACAAGATCGACGGAAAAAAGACACCTTAGACAAAACAATAACAACGCGTGACGCCTGACATTTTCGTTGATCACGCAACTGGAAAGACGTTTTTCTCAGCAATAATACATATTTCAGCAAAAGTAATAATAACAAATGAAAGTTAAGGGTTTTTTTTTAGATTCTTTATTAAGGAGATTTTTAGCCTACGGCTAGTTCATTTCCGATGAAAGTTAAGGGATTTCCACGTGTAAGTATGTGTAAAAAATTATATACAGTAACCCCTCCGTATATGCGCTGTTTCTCGGCTATCCTTCAACCAATTACGCTGATTGTTTTATGTGATTAGTGTCAACCATAAACTAGCTAAACAGAAATCAGCTCAATTGGTGGAAGGGTAGCCGATAAACAGCGGTAGGTGGACGGTACAATCCACCGCAAATACGGAGGGGTTGCTGTACCTATTGCAAATGATTTGAAAAAATAGCCCATTTTACAACGGTAAGCGGTATATGGGACATGAGCGAAGACTGGTACCATGATGGTGCTACACGCTATTTCAAATTTGGGTAGAATCCACCCAGATCGGTCAAAACTGAACCTACCCAAAAATTGGTAAACTGTGTTGGGAGTGACAAGTTGACAAATGAACAACGTCGATCGGATTCATGTCAATGTTGTTCATTTGTCAACTTGTCACACCCAACACAGTTTACCAATTTTTGGGTAGGTTCAGTTTTGACCGATCTGGGTGGATTGTACTCAAATTTTGGTAGTTTTCAAATATCGTGTACTGATCATTCTTGGATTGGCGTTTTGTTTTGTTTTATTGTTGTTTTACATCAACAGGCTGGATGAAGCCCCAATGATGTTAACCTTATCAACTATGGTAAAAAAAATACATTCAAGCATGGTCATAACATAAAACATATACTTTATAGTCAGTTAGGTACTCCTGCCGGCGAAAAACAGAAGAAAACTTTCGACAAAGCGCATCACGGGAGAGATGAAAGTCGAAAACAGATGCAACTCTGTTGAATGTTCTCTGCACTCTGCAAATAGCACCGTGTGCTCCATAATTTGTGCGACGTAGAGGCAGTCTTAACATAAGGTTATTACGAAGCGGTCGGAGTTGAACATTCAGGTCAATTTGCCTCAGGATAGCCTCGCAATCTGTCCTTCCTTGCAGGATATCGACCACGGTTAGGGCTCTGCTTGTGTCTCTTCTAGTCCGGAGAAGTTCTAGGTCGATAAGTTGACAACGGCTTTCGTAACTGGGTAATCGAAACGGATTATTCCAAGGGGAATCGAAGTGTGCTCTGCTTCTGTACGGACGCGAAAAATTTCCGAGTGTCAAATTTACGGTTTTATTTTTTCTTGGCGTTTTCTAATTTTAGTGCAATAAAGTGAAAGTGATCGGTTGGAAATGCATTCCAAAGTGTTTTTGTTTATCATAATCGATGATTCTGATTGGAAGCAGGTGCAAGAGCTTCTTTGAAGATCCGAAGGAATGTTATGAAATGTTTAGCTAGAATTAAGAGATGCAACAGTCTTTCAAGTATTGGCTTCACGTGCAAACCATCGTTCATTTGGTGAGTTCGTTCCAGTTTATTTGTTTACTTGTTTGGATACCATCTATCAGTTTTTTATAATTTTGTATTGAACATCTTTTCGAAGAGCCACGTTCATGCTGTAATTTGTCGAGCGCACAATTTGCACACGTTGATATCGAGTAGGAACGGCAAGAGAGTCATCCAAGTGCTTTTGTTTCTGGTTTTAGACGTTTGATGTCTTCAGTGATGTTTTTGTACTTTAAAGTTCCCTTTTCTGTGATCATGGTGGGTCTAAAGAGTTTTTGTTGAGCACGCTGAGGCTGAAATTGCATACCCCCTCCCCATGGACATGGAGGTTGACGGTACTGAAGCAAAGGGTTATGTTTAATTTCTTTATATTTGCAACGATGATGATTTCCTATAGTGACACATATCACCTTCTTAATGCTTCAGTATGCCTTAAACGATTAATTCTTGGCTGTTAATAGAACTTCCTTGATGAAATCGGCTGCTTCATGCAGACTGAGCAATTCTGATTGTAGTATCAGATTTGTTCTGTATACAGAAGAACTGGGAGGGCTTATTAGAAACTTCTCACCAATATAGTAAAGAGCTTCTAGAAAAGTTTGCATATAATTTTATTATAATTTCATTTTATTTAAGCATATTATTTTTGTTACAGTCAATTAGCATTAGCATACGATACAAGAGATTTAATATTACTTGCTCGTTTTTGCGTAAAATAATTAATATTTATTTTACTTGTAATTACCTTTGAAAGTTTTTTTTTTTAGTAACGTTTTGTTTGTAGTTTATATTTTATTTCTTTCATGTAATCATCGTAAATAATAGTTATTCAATAATAGATCGTTCATCCATATATTCGTACTTTGACGTGAAGCGCTGTGGATTATGAGGTGCTTGATGACCCTGGAGGGATCTTCCACAGCACAATAAATCGCCACCATCATTTGTATATTTGATATTGAACATTAACCTCGGAAACTATTTGCATATCAAGCGAAAACGTAGTCCTGTATTGTCGCGAAGCGTTATGGTTCTGAGATGCTCGATGACCCTGGAGGGATCGTTTTTACTTACTGAGCAGAAAATCATGGGTTTAATCCCAAGCTCTCCGTCACGACTCTTAAAATTCATGATAACTAAACAAAATGAATATGTTCTTTCGATAGCCGGCTATCGAGAGATTAAATAAACAACAAATAAACAATACATAATTTTGGTTGCATCGCCAACTTGAGGTGAATCCTAACCGAATACCCTACCCAACCCTCCAACTCCGTAGCACTTATGAGGGTGTCGCTAAGTCGGTGGCCTCTCGTTAAGTAAGTACTACATCAACATTTCCTTCCCTATCCCTAGTTATGGTAAAGATGGGCGTGGCCGGGAATAGCGACAGTCATGCTTCTGTTACTCTTGTTTCGATTGGAACCAATGTTTACTCCCCAGCATTATTCCTGAAAGTAGTCTAACTGAGAATTTCAGAAGAGACGTGAGTGTCGTTAGTATCCAATCTACGTATCCAATATATCATAACAACGCTAACGCTAACGCTAATCGAAACGGATCATTCCAAGGCAATCTACGCAACGCAAAACGAAGAAAGCGACGATTCAATTCTCTCGGCACCGTTGTTGTAGTTTGGGTTCCAAACCGCTGAACAATTAGGTTTTGCACCGTCGGGGTTAACCTCAATCTGATGACAGTTCAGTGGTACTGTTTACGTGGACTTAGTCGATTTTTTCTTGGGTGGATTTTCTCGATAATTTTTCAGACTGCAGTGAGATGTACACAGCATTTCTGCAATGTTCACGAGCAACATCCTTGCAACGCGCTGTTCCTCGACAATTTTCAAGTTAAAATTCAGAAACTTTAGAAATTTTTTTTCGAAAAAACGACTAAGTGCTTGTAAACAGTACCACTGAACTGTCAAAAAGGTTCAGCCGTTTAACACTGAGTTCATTTGTGACGTCACGCTGCAGAACCTAATTGACCAATGCACGGAATGAACTGCACGAACAAATTTGACGTTTGAGCGGTGCCGTGTTTACTAAAAATGAACACATGAATCATGCTCGCGTAACATTTAAAAATGGCCCATCAACTTTTGCACACAAAGCTTGTTAAGCCCTTTTCGCGCGAACCGAAGTACGCCCACGCATACCAACAACATCATCGGTTAGGGTTAATTCTCCCCTTCTCGATAAAGCTCTTGGTTTGCGTGGGTGTTCGTCGGTTCACGTGAAAAGGGCATAAAAAGTTGTTTATAAAAGTTGATTGGCCCTTTTCTAAGGTTACGCGAGCATTACATCTTGTGTTCATTTTTAGTAAACATGGCACCGCTCAAACGTCAATTTTTTTCGTGAGTTCATTCCGTGCATTGGTTAATACTCAAGCGTCGATCGAACAAGCGAACAATAATTGAGAGATTTTATGCCTTGTTCAGACTACAGAGTTATAACATGTTATAGCGCTATCTTGATGGTGGTGTCTGTGTTGCAATTATTTGACAACCGTTATAACATGTTATAACTCTCCAGTCTGGACAGCGTTTTAGACAGTAGATATCAGTGAAGTTTTTAGCTATCCTAAAAATGCACCCTAAAGTTCTTGACGCCTTATTAACAACATATGCAATGAATGAAAGCTGCGAATCCAAGATCACACCCAAGTCTTTCACCTGATTCACGCGTTCGATTGTCGAGCCAAGCAGGTCATAGCTAAATATTATCGGTTGTTGTTTTCGTGAGAACGTAATAGCGGCGCATTCGGCTGGGTTCACTACCATTCTGTTTAAACTGCACCAACTAGCGAATACATTCAGTTGACGTTGAAGAAAGTGACAGTCAGCAATAGAGCAGATTCGTAGGAAAATTTTGGCGTTGAAGACGACTCTGTAGCTCTTTATCCTTTCACTCCACCGAAAAATCCCATAAGAAACTGTCAATCGTTTCTAGAAGAGACGATTTTTCGACGGTGCCGTCAACGCCAATAAAATTGTTTCCAAACGTAAACAAACCCTGTAGGTTTCTTAGAGCAACCGTACCAGTCGTTGCCATTTGCGGCACTATTTTACTTACGCACAGCGTTTCCATTTTGGCTTAATCACTCCTCTCCACACCGGTCGTTGCTATCAGAGTCATAATTTAATAGTACGTTCAGACTACAGAGTTATAACATGTTACAGCGCTATCTTGATGGTGGTTTCTGTGTTGCAATTATTTGACAACCGTTATAACATGTTATAACTGCTCAGTCTGGACAGCGCTTAAGTTACCGTTTTCCACACCGGTAAAACAATTTTTTTACGTTTATTCAAAATAGCAACCGTCTAAGAGCAACCGTACCAGTCGTTGCCATTTGCGGCACTATCTTACTTACGCACAGCGTTTCCATTTTGGCTTAATCACTACTCTCCACACCGCCCGTTGCTATCAGAGTCATAATTTAAGTTACCGTTTTCCACACCGGCAAAACAAACTTTTGACGTTTATTCATAATAGCAACCGTCTGTTGCGTTGCTACCGGGTTGCTAAACTTATGAACTAACTACTTCCCAAGGTGCGGATTGCTATTTCCCCCACCTGAATAGCAACCCCCGGTACGCAAGTAGCGTTATGGTAGAGGTTGGTAAATGTGCCTTATTTACTCATTGGTTGTTTTAACTACATGTATATAATTTTCTTCATGTGAGTACTCACGAAATACCAGCCGGGTGCACCCATTACCACCGGTCGATGTGGGTGCCGCTGCGCCGCACGAATTGAATGAGCACGACACACACGGCACACCGATGCTCCCTTTCACTCCTTTTCACTCAGTTGTTGAAATTTAGTTTTCTTTAAAGTAATTGATATATTAGGATCTATTAGGATCATAGTTTACTGTAGACATGCAAAGAGTAGGTAAATCTTATCATTTGAATCAAAACCAATGAATTTTTACACTTAAAGTCTGAGATGTGCAGAGAGCATTATTTCTCACTTCATATTTGCAACGCAAAATCAAATATAGTTTTTTACTATAATTAAAATCTCTTTTTTTACATGTGTGTGTGTGTGTGTGTGTGTGTGTGTGTGTGTGTGTGTGTGTGTGTGTGTGTGTGTGTGTGTGTGTGTGTGTGTGTGTGTGTGTGTGTGTGTGTGTGTGTGTGTGTGTGTGTGTGTGTGTGTGTGTGTGTGTGTGTGTGTGTGTGTGTGTGTGTGTGTGTGTGTGTGTGTGTGTGTCATCCTCTATCCCTCACCCAGCCGGGGGCGTTGGACAAGTAGAACTGCGAATAATTTGATCAAATCTCATGCTCCGTAATGGTGCCCTTTATGTTGTGAAGACTAGTACTTCAAAAAGGGTAACTTTTGAGGCAAGACAGGGTGTCCTCAACAAGTTAAGGGAACAGGATGCACTAGATGTCCACAACAGGTACAGCAAAACATCACATAGACGCCCTTATTCACACTAACTACTCAGGGGGTAGAAGGTCAAGAAGAGCCACCGCCGCCAACTAAAGCTTGAACCGGGTACCTGGGACTCCCACGATATACCCGCGGCAATGGTCAGCAGACGATGCCCTGTGCGTATTTAGTATGTAATATGTTTTATTTGGATACACAAAATGTTTGAAGCCATCCGTCATCTAAACCATAATTTGCATCACCACAAATACACTTGTCAACAATCTTCAACACTTCACCCGGGAGCGCCTTCCCGATGCTTCCACGCATATTTTTTTCCCTCCACTCCAACCACACAACAACCAAATATCACTTTTCTTCACTTTTATTTTTCAAGTCACTCCGTGCACAAAAGCAATGCACATCTCAAAACCCTGACAATAGATCAGCGCACTTCTCATCACCGCGTAAATAAACAGAAATTAAAATTTTCACTCGCGATGCCACAAATTTCTGGTCCGGGAGAAACAATCAAACCACGCCAATTTTGCAAACATGATGAATCATGTTTTCTTTCTCGATTCTAAAACTTCTCGGAAAGCGAGAAACCAACACTCACACACGTATAACCGTCCGGGAGGCAGAGTGCCAGCGCTAATCCGGCAAATGCAGCTAACTATGAAATGCAGTCAGAAAACTATGAAAACGAATGCACGCACAAAACAGAGAACGAACTTAACACACAACCGTATCCAAAGGCGTTAGAAACTCGACTCATTAAAATCTCTTTTTTTTACATACCTCTAAAAAGCTTAAACTCTATTATATGGACTGCTTCAAACAGAACTATGTTTCGTCAACTCTGTGCAAAGTTATTAGCAAATGAGCAGTTCGTGAGCAAAACTGTGTATGCCAAGCATGTCCACGGCGTATTACCAACAATCAATACGGAACTAACGATTTCAAATTGGCTCACTACTTGACTAGCCTATTGGTCCCAAGCAAATCGATTAACGTACCCCATTCCAGTCGAAATTCTAGCACTACACTATGTTTGTTTTGATTCGCTATGAAAATTTGACAGATAAAATGAGGGGTTAGTGGATTTTCCTAAGTTTCGAGGGTGAACCGATTAGCTTGGGACCGAAGATAGTACCAGAGCTGAGCCAAAAAGTTGAGCTAATCGCTTCTCGGCCTAAAGGCTAAGATCAAAGTGTAGAAAAAGTTGAGCTCGTTTCTTCGGGACCTTCTGGTCTTAGAATTACCTCTATGGTATTACCACTGAACACTTCGCATCCGCCGTGGCCATACACGATCGAAAATCGGCTGCGCCGATGACCTCTCAACTTGAGGAAACTCGCGAGTGGCTACGCCTCCCTCTCGCTCTCTTCGTGGATGGTTCTTGCCGATAGTGATGACCTGTACCCGGTCCATACTGCCTCTTGTCATCAGCGTGCATAGCTGCTTCGAATCCGTGCGCCCTGTCTCTAGGAGTCGTACGGTCAACACGTCGCTCGATGAGCCTACCGTTCTGGCACCTACCCTCTCCAACGTGAGGAGATCCGACCTGTGAATAGAGCAGTCGAAACAAAAGCCATGGGGCACCTTTGGGTAGCTTAAAAGAGATGGCGGTTTCATCTGAAGCAACTCACTTCTTCGAGAAGACTTTTGTCTCCCAACGCACAGTGGTTTAAAAGTGCAAATTCGTGAACTTAATTGTTTTCTGAGATGTACGTACGTTTTAGCATTAAGGTGTCTTCAGAAGATTTTCATAGTTCTGGATTTCGCACCTTTTGGAATGTTCACCTTAATTTTTCTTAAGGTGCAACTGCACTTCAAAAAACTAACTTTTTTATATTAACAGATATCGAGATGATGTCTTGTACAAATTTGTAGGGCTTTCAATTTCAAGAAACTTTGCTGAAGACATCAAGTTGCCATGACTTCATTGTATGAAGATATAAGAGATTATTTGCCAGTTGCACCTTAAAATCAGTTGTTTGAGTTTTTCTATATCTTTTTCACGTTCTATCTCTTTGGTGTATTCTACAAAGTTTTAGATAATATCTAAACACACAACTTTTCTGAAGACACCAAAGTGCTATGATTTGATTGGCGAGAGATACAGTGATTTTTAAGCAAAAAATTACCCTTTTTCAAAAAGCTATAACTAAGCTGGCCGCAAATTGCCGCACTTGCAACAAGTTTCATTTGAAAGCTCAGAATTTGTACTTGAAATGTTGTGGAGATCATTAGTATCCGTTAGTATCCTGGAAACTGTGGTGGATTTTAGTAAACAAAGATTTAAGATTTGTGTATGGGGCTATTCATGTTCATGTTCATGTTCATCCTCCGAATCCATTTCTTCTCCATCATCTAAGCTCAACAAGAACTTTGCGTCTTGAGACAAATTTTTTGTCTCTTTTTTGGGGCTTTTCCGCATGCTTGAGATTAGTGGATCTGAAGACACTAGCAAACGGCGAATCAAATCAAGATTCAAGATCGTTCTGGAACATTTTCTAGTGTGGTCTCGGCGGTATCGTTTGAGGTCTTTATTCCTCGATTCCTGTGCTTCTTCGGAAAGCTGTCCGATAGGAACCGTGAAATGATTGATGACCTGGACACCATGAATCAGGATTTTATGCACTGAAGCTGGCATGTAGTACCAGGGGTATAGGTCCACTAGATACTTTGCTGTTTCAATGCAATAACTAGAAAACCGTTCCGTGTTGATTTTGTGCCCTGACGCTAATACCTAAGAATATTGTATTGTTTGTATGTACATCTGGTTTTTCAGTATTCCATTTTATTACCTGTAATATGGTACCACATCGTTCCAGTGCTGTCACATCCAGTTCAGTTATTGCAGCTGTTTTCTTGGGATCAGAAAAGAAACGTCGGGCAGTATTGCCGTCGTTGGACGTTCTAGATCCTCCAGGCTTAGGCTTGTCAACAATCAGGCCAGTTTCCACTTTGAACCGTTTTTGGATTTGATTCTTTCTAATCTTCATGGCTTGAACATTCTGTCCTCTTACCTGCCATTTTTTTAATTTCAAGTCGGTAAGACAAGTGAAGAAAGTATTCCATAAAGCTATAAAATATTGATATTGTATCAAACCATAATACTTAACACTTAATTTTAATAAATCTCACCGGATCCAGGCATGCAAAGTTGAAAGCCCAAACTGGAAAGCATCGCTGTTCTCCACGCGTTCAGTTACTGAATCAAGATTGTTCATCAATTTCGGGGTTGCATTACAAATATAGCAAGTTTGTGACGATTTGTTGCCCGTAACAGCATTGCAGACCTTTCCGTCTACCATTGTCAAAACCATCTCATAGCGCACAATAATGGTACGGCCTTCTACCGTAATTACTGTTGGAACAAGCTGGTCAATCTGATTCTCTATATGTTTCTTCCCGTTGATTGATACTTCCGTAGTTTCACTCACGAGCTGAATCCTCACAGGTCTACAGAATCGGGTTGATGATGGTCGGGGATTTTGGAACAAAACTTTTCCGTTTACATCTGCCTTAATAGGAACTAAGGAAGTAATAAACATATTTGAATCACTAGATTCTCCGTCGTCATTCTCAAATTTTTGTTTGTATTCCGCATGTCCGCTGCTGCCATCGAATCCCCATTTTACCAAAAGTACAACCTGAGGAAAATAAATTATTGGTTCAAAGTCTCTATAATGAAAATAAAAAAGGTACAACCTGCTTGAGCTCGTCATCTGAAAAATCTTCAAGATGCTCCTTGTTTGCCAAAACAATCCTACTTGAGGTATGGTCCAAAAGCTTTTGAAGATTTACTTTGGCATTTTTTTCATCAACCATAATAAGTTGATCTTCCGGATAGCACTGTTTCTTGGCATTGACAATTTTGTTGTACGACGGGTAAATATTCACGTTTCTCAGTTTTGCTTCTCCTTGGATTTTGAGGTATTGTGACTTGGTCAAGTTGGCATCTATGATCATTGCTAGTGCTTCCAGGTCAGAATACTGTAAGGGCTGCTTCTCCTGAGAATTTCTCCACGAAACAAGTATCTTTGATGCTCGGGTAGGGATTGTCATTGTTGCTTCCTTCCCTACTTTTGCCGCATCTACGGATCCACCTTCACGCAACTTCATTTGAGTAGCGTAAGTCAAGTTGCTAACTGAATGACCCCGTCTTAGATACGCAGTCTTTCGGCGTTTTACAGCATCAGAACTATCTCGGAAAGGTGTCGTTGTTCTACCTCGGCTTGTTGAAGGAAGTTCAGAGAGCAAGAGAGTGGGAAGATTGAAGGGTTTTTCGAAGTAGCGGATATTGCATTTGATCATTTTTGTCTCGGATCGGTGGAACTTGCGATAAAGCTTTTTAAAATATTTGCCAATCGGTAACAGAGCCTTCTACACATCATCTCTATTTAAATCGGACTCGTCAATGTTGTACGCTTTATACACTTCTTGACTCATTTTTCAAACTTTTTCAATTTCACTTCCTTGGGTTTCCTTCCACAGTTACAGCAACTTACGCTTATCAATTTTAACTGAACAAAAAAGTTAGCATGTTCCTTCAATGTTTCACAATTTTCAATAAGTTTTACGAAGATTAAAATCAATACCTGATGAATAATTGGACATTTTCGATGGATGTTTCTTGAAAACGATGTTCTGATCTTCTCTTGGTACTTGAAATGCAGTAACAGGTCTTACGACAGCAGCCGACAAACTATATTTTTTTTCAAATAAAATATATAGTTTGCTTTGATCATTTTTCCTCCTTAAAAACAAATTACAGTCGAATCTCCCTAGCTCGATATCAAAGGGTCCATTGTGTAAGAAGGATGTCAAAATCTTTTTGTATTAAAAACATCACTTTTAAATTCGGTGTTATGTTTTGATTAATCTTACATGTTATTTTACTTTTAAGTTACTTTAGAATAATAAAAAACAAACTAGAAATTAAACAAAAAAAAAATCGAGACCATTGTTAGATAGCAAAATATCGTTTTACTTGAATAGCCCCATACAAAAATCTTAAATCTTTGTTTACTAAAAACCACCACAGTTTCCAGGATACTAACGGATACTAATGATCTCCACAACATTTCAAGTACAAATTCTGAGCTTTCAAATGAAACTTGTTGCAAGTGCGGCAATTTGCGGCCAGCTTAGTTATAGCTTTTTGAAAAAGGGTGATTTTTTGCTTAAAAATCACTGTATCTCTCGCCAATCAAATCATAGCACTTTGGTGTCTTCAGAAAAGTTGTGTGTTTAGATATTATCTAAAACTTTGCAGAATACACCAAAGAGATACAACGTGAAAAAGACATAGAAAAACTCAAACAACTGATTTTAAGGTGCAACTGGCAAATAATCTCTTATATCTCCATACAATGAAGTCATGGCAACTTGATGTCTTCAGCAAAGTTTCTTGAAATTAAAAGCCCTACAACTTTGTAGAAAACATCATCTCGATATCTGTTAATATAAAAAAGTTAGTTTTTTGAAGTTCAGTTGCACCTTAAGAAAAATTAAGGTGAACATTCCAAAAGGTGCGGAATCCAGAACTATGAAAATCTTCTGAAGACACCTTACTGCTAAAACGTACGTACATCTCAGAAAACAATTAAGTTCACGAATTTGCACTTTTAAACCACAGTGCAACGTAGTAATGTACCGTAATCGAACACCGCCAGGGTGATTTTGCTCCCGCTGTCGTGGTATTGATCTGCGCAAATATCAGAAGAGAACTCATTGCAGGCTATATCATCGTACGAATAGTTCCTGCGTCCACCTTACCGGTTATGGTGATATTGATTGATTGGGCCCATTGCTAAAAATCTACTATTTATCAATTTTATCTAGATGAACGTTGGGACGGAACTAATGGATATTTTTGGTCGCTATTGAAAATATAGCCGATTGCTGAATGTATGTATGGGCCCAAATTAGGGGTATTTTGGCCGACATTACATCCATTTCCCATACATACGAAAATGCGATGGTAATGTGCCGATAAATGTGCCCTAACTGTGACTAACCCCTCGGCCTTTATAGAATCTGAGTGGCTGAAAGATGGAATTACCGTCATTGCGAACACATCCGATTGCGATCTACGGCATCTCATGGCTATGAGACAAAGAACAAAAATACCAAATGCATGTCCAAGCGAATCACACGGCCTTCACTTTGTCATAGATATGGATGATAAACCAATATTCATTCAGGATAGCATTCACCTAGTCAACAAAATTCGTCATACCTTGTTAGACCCCAAAAAACAAATGTACTTAGGTAAGGATGCTTCTCATTTTTGTTCTCAACACAATTTTTATTTAATTAATAATTCATATCTTCGACTTCAGGTGACTACGTACTTCGTCTGCAGTTCTCAAAAAAAATGATGGAAAACGGACAAAAAGTTATACATAAACTAAATCCCTAAACTTATGTCATTGGCTCTAGTTGATGATTTAACCACAGTAGCATCTGGCAGTATCGGATCAGCTACATATTTACGAATAATGCGTAATGCTTATTTAGGATTTAACGATCAACAAATGTCGCCTACAAAACGCATAACTTAAATATGGTTCGATACAAAATGATGACACCAAGTATGACACAAACATATTTAAATTTATTTCTTTCTACAGGACTACCTTATTATGGCTTGAAAAGGTTCGTTGTAGGAACCGGCAAGCCAGTAGAAGTGGACAATTCATTATCAGGCATTTATCAAGCCAACCGGTCCTTGAAAAATGTTAATCACACTGCAGTTAACTTCACCATGGTAAAAGTCGAGCAGCGCACGCAAACAGCTAAACTTTCCACGCCTGCAGAAGCAACAGCTGAAATCACAGAAAATGTCGACCCATAACCTCACAAATGATATCCAAATCCGCCAAGCTATCGAGAAAACTGCAAACGATGCAAGACGTTTGTTAATCTACCTTGGTGTTGAACAGGCAGATATTGATTTCGGGGAAAGTATGACAGTTAGAAACTCTACAACTGAAGCCGAATTTGAATTTGTTTTAATTAAGAGCAGTGATTTCATTACCATAGAATGCGAAGGTAAAACACATTTAAATATTAAAAAGTTTGGGTTAGCGATTTTCTCGATAATCAAATTTTAAAAAAATATTTCAGATACGAAGTCAGCGGAGTTGAAACTGCAAATAAGAGTACCGAAGGTTCTGCAGTTGAAGCAAGCTCTTCCAATGAAAATGTATAGAAGAACGAACAATTGAAGATGCTGAAACGATATTTTTTAACGCTGGTGGAGAGCTAGTTTTACACCAATGCTCTTCCGGTAAGTATCGTAACGTATTTCAAATAAAAGAAGTAAACGGTAAAAATATAACCATCATTCCTAGTTGACCACTCAGTCGGTTAACAACGTCCCGGTCTCAGTCGCGCGGCATCTAGTTTTTTTCGGTGTTTTTTTTTCCGCCCGAGCGGTTTTTTCACCCCCCCCCCCCCCCCATTGGGTACCCCAAGTGACCAGTGTGCAACAGAGGAAGTGGAATTCCATGGGCCGAGCCCCTTGGAGTTGCCATCCAGCTTTAATTCATCCCGGTAATCCATCCGGTCGTCAAGCCATTTTTTCATCATCGTATCATCATTGTGCCGACCCACCAACACCAACCATCACCACCAGCAGCAGCAAACGGACCATCTAACTGCACCGGCTGATAGGTTGTTTACAACCGGCATAAGTATTATACAATACATTTTGCAAGTCCATTGCCTCCCTATTGTAGTTTAATTTTGCCTCGTGGTGCGTGACTCTGTCTCTCCCCCCTGGTAGGGGAGTATGGGTCATAGTGAGACAACTTTTTGCAAGTAGATATAAGTTTTTTTTTTTTTTTTCGATTTTTTTTTTCTTTTTGATTTGTTTGTACGTCGGGCAAAAAATTTAATTACTAGTAATTAAAATTAATTAATTAGTGAAGGTTTTATTTTTTTTCCTTCTTAAGTGGTTGCGCACCGCTTTTGCGCAACACTTATGGCATCTTCCGATGCCTACGTTACGCGAACCAGATACTTTCAACCGTCTTCGAAAGGACCATGGGTTGTCTTTTTTCGGCCCAAAAATAAACCTTTGAAAACTCTCGACATAACGAGAGATTTGCTGCGTAAGTATCCGGGAATCTTGGTACACAAAGAAAGATTCAACAAACTGCGTGTAGAAGCACCGACTTATGATGTGGCAAATAAAATTGCTGACCACGAGCTTTTTAGTGTTGAGTATAACATCTACATCCCTTCTGGAGATGTGGAGATAGAAGGCGTGGTCTCCGACGCGAGTTTGACTGTCGAGGACTTGAAACATGCCTCGGGAACTTTTAAAAACTCGACATTCGCTACCGCGCTAGTGAAGATACTGGATGTAAAGCAACTGCATTCAGCATCTTTGCTAGACGGTAAAAAAGTTTCTAAATATTCAGACTCGTTCCGGGTGACTTTCGCAGGTTCATTTCTCCCAAACTTTGTTAAAACTGATGGTGCTTTTTTCCGGTGCGACTGTTTGTACAGAGGGTATATAATTGTACCAACTGCAAAAGGCTGGGACACTCGGCCAGCCATTGCGGCAACAAAACTCGTTGTGGCAAATGTGGTGAAAACCACAAAGAGGATTCTTGCCACAAAGAATCAGTAAAATGCGCTTACTGTAGCGAGAATCCTCACCCCTTGCAGGAGTGCCCGATGTACAAACAGCACTCCGATAAAGTGCAGCGTTCAATCTCTGGACGCTCCAAGCAGACATATGCTCAAATGTTGAAGGCTGCATCAGCCGTCCAAGATGCAAATCAATTTTCGGTTTTGTCAGCTGAAGAATCAGACTCTGACTCATCCGATGAAGGTGATTCTACGGTGGTACACGCACCTTCAAAAATGGACGGTTCCTCAAAAAGAAAATGCCCCTCCCCGAAAGTGCGCCGTAAGAAAACTAAAGTCACCTCCAGACGATTGCCAAATTCCCAGGGTAATGGGGATGAAAAAACAAAACCGAAGGCTCCTGTTGATCCAATAACTTGATGCAGCAAGAATTTTCCGCCATTGCCCAACAAAGATAAAAAAAAAAATAAAAAAGCTGCTCCTCAAACTTCTCAAAAGAAATCCAAGTCCGAACGAGGTTTGCTAGCTTTTTCGGACATTGTGGAATTCATATTAAACATGTTCAACATACAAGACCCTCTAAGAAGCTAAGTTTCTGCCTTGCTTCCAACGTTAGAATCATATCTTAAGCAATTGACTGTTTCATGGCCCCTCCTTGCATCAATCATATCTTTCGATGGATAATTCGTCGAACGAGGTTGAAGATATGATCACGGTGCTACAGTGGAACTGCCGTAGTCTAGTGCCTAAACTAGACTCGTTCTAATTTTTACTTCACAATTCTGATTGTGATATATTTGCTCTCTGTGAAACATGACTTTCTTCCGATAAAGAACTCAACTTCCACGATTTTAACATTATACGCCTGGATAGAGACGATTCTTATGGAGGAGTACTTTTAGGGATCAAAAAGTGCTACCCTTTCTACAAAATTTCCCTTCCTGCTCTATCCGGCGTCGAAATCGTTGCTTGCCAAATAAATGTGAAGAACAAAGATCTTTGCATAGCTTCAGTATACGTTCCACCAAGAACCTCCATTAGCCGTAGTCAACTCTGGAATCTAGTTTCGATTCTTCCATTCCCAGTATTAATTCTGGGTGATATGAACTCCCATGGTACTGGGTGGGGCGATCTATATGACGACAATAGAGCGGCTATTTTTTACGATTTATGTGACGATTTCAATTTGACTATTTTGAACACTGGTGAAGCGACACGTATAGCAAAACCTCCGGCTCGAGAAAGCCGACTCGACCTATCTTTGTGTTCAAGATCGCTATCATTGGATTGTCAGTGGAAGGTTATCAATGATCCCCAATGATCCCTCACTCTGCAGAATCATCTCGGGTTCCATTTGATCTTACAAGGAACATCGACTGGCAGAAATATGCAACGGCGGTGACAATCGGTGTCGAATCAATAGATGCGCTTCCACCATTGGAAGAATATCGATTCCTAGCCGATTTGATTTACAAAAGCTCACTGGAAGCACAAAAAGCAAAGTTCCAAGTGCACCCTTTAAAAGGAGACCAGCCACACCTGGTTGGGACGAAGAATGTACAAAATTGTGTGTAGAAAAATCTGATGCTTTCAAAGCTTTTCGTAGACACAAAACCTCCACATACTTCGAGGAATATTCAAAGCTTGAAACAAAGGTGAAACAATTAATCAAAGCAAAAAAAAAAACGCGGTTATTGGCGCAATTTCGTCGAGGGACACTCACGAGAAACCTTAATGAACACCTTGTGGAGGGTGGCTCGCAACATGCGTAACCGCTTATCTTTCAATGAGAGTGAAGAATACTCCAACCGATGGATATTCGATTTCGCTAAAAAGGTCTGTCCGGACTCAGTTCCAGCACAAAATATTCTTCGAGAAGCGTCTCCTAGCGGCGGCTCTCTGGATAGACCATTCTCAATGCTGGATTTCTCTATGGCTCTTCTTTCATCGAACAACTCCTCACCGGGAAGCGATATGATTAAATTCAATCTTCTGAAAACGCTTGCTAGATTTATTCAATTCCTTGCTAGAAAACAACATTGTACCGCCTGAATGGAGACAGGTCAAAGTAATAGCCATTAAAAAACCTGGCAAATCAGCGTCTGACCATAACTCATACCGTCCGATTGCTATGCTTTCGTGCATTAGGAAATTGTTGGAGAAAATGATCCTTCGGAGACTCGATCACTGGGTCGAATCAAATAACTTGCTATCAAATACACAGTTTGGGTTCCGCAAGAGCAAAGGAACAAACGATTGTCTAGCGCTGCTTTCCACAGATATTCAACTGGCCTTTGCACACAAGGAGCAATTGGCTTCAGTATTCTTGGACATTAAGGGGGCTTTTGATTCAGTTTCCATTGAAATTCTGTCAGACAATCTGCACAGATGTGGACTTTCTGGAATTTTAAATAATTTCTTGTACAATTTGTTGTCAGAAAAGCAAATGAACTTTTCTCTTGGAAAACTGACAACTTCCAGAATTAGTTACATGGGCCTGCCCCAAGGCTCATGTCTCAGCCCTCTTCTTTATAACTTTTATGTCAAAGATATCGACAACTGTTTGGCAGAACAATGCACGCTAAAACAACTTGCAGATGACGGTGTGGTTTCCGTAAGAGGTCCACATGCCGTGGACTTGCAAGGACCATTGCAATGTTCCTTAGATAACTTGTCTTCTTGGGCTAGGAATCTAGGGATCGAATTCTCGCCGCAGAAAACTGAACTGGTAGTGTTTACTCGAAAGCGGTACCCAGCCCAAATGCATCTTAATCTTTTGGGCAGAAACATTACCCAATCGTTGTCTTTCAAGTACCTTGGGGTCTGGTTTGATTCAAAGTGCACTTGGAATGCCCATATTACGTATTTGAAGCAAAAATGTCAGCAGAGGATCAACTTTCTCCGTTCAATTTGCGGCACATGGTGGGGTGCTCATCCGGGAGACCTCATAACGCTTTATAAAACAACTATTCTCTCTGTTCTAGAGTACGGCTCTTTCTGCTTTCTCTCGGCAAGAAAAAGTCACCTAATAAAATTGGAACGAATTCAATATCGTTGTCTGCGTATTGCTCTAGGCTGTATGCACTCAACGCATAACATGAGTCTCGAGGTTCTGGCAGGAGTAACACCCCTCCAGAACCGTTTCTGGGAGCTCTCTCTCAGAATACTAATCAAATGCGGAGTGACGAACACACTTATAATTGCAATTTTTGAAGAAATTCTTGGGCTGAACACACAATCTCGATTTATGAGAATCTACCACCACTACATATCGTCGGACATGTGTCTTCCTTGTTATACTCCAGACCGTGCTCACTCCACCAATCGCAGTTCCTCAATTGAATATGATCTGACCATGAAACAAGCAACTCATGGGATTCCCGATCAACTTCGACCAATTATTATTCCGCGTATTTTTACTGAAAAGTACCAACAAGTCAATTGCATGAACAGATATTTTACAGACGGGTCCCGTCTCAATGGATCCACTGGCTTCGGTGTCTTCAATGAAAACTCTAGCGCCTTCCGCAAACTCCAGGAACCTTGTTCCGTTTTTGTTGCTGAGCTGGCAGCAATCAACTTCGCATTGGGGATGATTTCCAACATGCCCGCAGACCATTACTTCATCTTCACGGATAGTCTCAGTTCGATTGAGGCTATTCGGTCGATGAAACAAGGTAGGCACTCATCTTATTTCCTTTCAAAGGTAAGGGAGCAGATGTGTGTGCTGGTCGAAAAATCATATATGATTACCTTTGTATGGGTCCCCTCACATTGCTCAATCCCAGGCAATTAGAAGGCGGACTCTCTCGCAAAGGTGGGCGCGCAGGAAGGCGAATTGTATGACAGGCAAATTTCACACGATGAATTTTACTAGAAACACTGGAATAAGAGACCAGCGGAGACACTGTTATGATTCCAATCGAACTGTCAAAAGCGGTTCCAATCTGAAATGTTTACAAATGGTTTGCTTCAATTAGGGAGGAGTATTAACATCATTTAAGAATCACTCATGAACTCGCTCGTCGGTGCATTGGCGAAGTCACTCGCAAGCAGTTACAAATGCAAGTAATGCCAGGATTGCTTTGATGTTTATCTTGTTGCCAAATTCATGTTTTTTTTCTCCGCTGGTCTCTTATTCCAGTGTTTCTAAATTTTACCATTTAGTGCGTCAGAGTACCTTTTCGAGTTGGCAAACCGATTGGGACACTGGAAATCTTGGACGGTGGTTACATTCAATTATTCCTAATGTTTCTTCGAGAGCGTGGTTTAAAGGCTTGGGCTTAAGTCGTGACTTCATTCGCGTGATGAGTAGACTTATGTCCAACCACTACTCGCCAGATGCTCATCTCAATAGAATAAACCTCGTGGACAGCAACATCTGTCGGTGTGGAAACGGTTACGATGACATCGAACACGCAGTTTGGCAATGTACGGATAATGACGTCGCCAGAGAGCGACTTTTGAATACCCTCGAGGCCCAAGGAAGACAACCCTATGTTCCTATCAGAGACGTGTTGGCAACCCGTGATCTCTGCTATATGCAGTCCGTTTATGTTTTTCTTCAAATGTCTAGTATAAGAATTTAATTCCTTTTGTCTTTTGTCTCTCTTTATTAGTTTTTGTTTGTCTTGTCCCCCCGCCTCGATGAGTCTCATCGTCGCCCACTGGTCACCCACCATAGCCGGTCGAACTCCGGACGATGCTAGAACAGCACTACCGTTCATACTGGCGACAACGCTCTGATGAGACAACGAAACCCTACCCCAAGCTTCTCCCCTGATCCTATCCTTCGAAAATGTACCCTTCTAACCTCGAGTAAGCCGCGAGTAATCGGCCCAACTCCTACTAGACATAGAATTAAGTGAATTTTGTTACACACAGTGCATCGGCTCCGTAAAGCTAACGCGATTAAGCCTTCCAAATAAACGAACTAGATGAAAAAAAAAAATAACCATACAAAAATCGACCATGCTTTGGATGCTGTCACAGG